>NW_024423786.1:9639156-9666512 GCF_017311325.1 Ursus maritimus
ATTTTTAATTTTCTGGTTTACCCAATCATTCTTGAGCAGGATGGTTCTTAATTTCCAAGTGTTTGAGTTTCTTCCAAATTTTTCCTTGTGATTGAGTTCCAGTTTCAAAGCATTGTGGTCTGAGAATATGCAGGGAATAATCTGTCTTTTGGTATTGGTTGAGACCTGTTTTGTGACCCAGAATATGGTCTATTCTGGAGAAAGTTCCATGTGCATTCGAAAAGAATGAGTATTCTGTTGTTCTGGGGTGTAGTGTTCTGTATATATCTATGAGGTCCATCTGGTCCAGAATGTTGTTCAAAGTTATTGTTTCTTTGTTGATTTTCTGCTTAGGTGATCTGTCTGTTGCTGAGAGTGGAGCGTTGAGGTACCCTACTGGTAAGGTATTATTATCTATATGTCTCTTTATTCTGGTTAAGAGTTGGCTTGTGTATCTAGCTGCTCCCCATTTGGGGGCATAGATATTAATAATTGTCATATCCAGTTATTGGATACATCCTTTAAGAATAATATAGTGTCCTTCTGTATCTCTAACTACAGTCTTTAGTTTAAAATCTAATCTGTCTGATATGAGAATTGCTACCCCAGCTTTCTTTTGAGGTCCATTGCATGAAAAATGGTTTTCCATCCCTTCACTTTCATTCTGGATGTATCTTCAGGTTCAAAATGAGTGAGAGTGATAAGTTCTAAGCAAAAATATAAGGCAAGGAAGAAGCATAGCAAGTGTTGAGAGTACGACTTGCACTTTTAGATAGGGTGTCTAGGAAATGGCTTGCAGAATGTAATTTTTGTTAGAGTAGAAAGCCTGGAGGAAGTGAGGATGTGAGCCATGTGGATATTTGGGGAGAGAGCATTCCAGGTTGAGGAATAGCAAGTGCAAAAGTCCTGAGGTAGCAAAGTACCTGGAGTGTTTGAGGCACAGCAAGGAGCTCATGTGGCTGAGGTAGAGTGAATGAGGGGGAGAGGAACAGGAATGAGATCAGAGAGAGAATGTGAGTAGAACAAATCATGTGGGACCTAATACATAAGGACTTAGGCTTGTTCTCTAAGAGAAAGGTGAGGCTGTTGGAGGGATTGGACTTGACCTGAATTATCTGTTTTATATTTTGACAGGGTCACTATGGCTGCTATGTTGAGAGATGCGGGTGGCTAAGGGTAGAAGCATGGGGATAAGTTAGGAGGCAGGGTAGTAATTATATGAAAAATGATGGTGCTAGATCAAAGGTAGTGGGAAGGGGTTAAACTCTGGGTAAAATGAGAGGATAGTGGAGAGGATTTACTGGTAGATTTGTTAGAAGTTATAAGCAAAAGGAGGAAGTAAAGTTTTTGGCCTGAGCCACCTAGTGGATGGATCTGCCATGTAGTGAATTGGAATGGAATGGGAGGATGGGAAGAAGAGTGGTTTGGAAGACACTGGTTGTATTTTACCAATTTTGTCTTAAATTCTGGGTGAGAAATTAAGAAACTGGGCTATTCTCTTACTCCACTAATATAAATTCCACATGTCTGTAGTTAACCATCATTACCATTTAACCATACTTTTGTTTGTTCAGTATTTAATATTTTACAAGGTATTTCTACATATATCATTTACTTGAAACTCAAAAATGTCTCGGAGGCAGGTTTGCAGATATCTTTATTGTTTCCACTTTGCCATCGCCCTTCAACCTTTGAACTCCTCACCCATTTATGAGCTTCATGGGGGCAGAGACTGTAGGTCTCATCCACTGCTGTATCCGTAAGTGTTTAAAACAATGCTTGCTGAGAGGGAAGCAAGATGGCGGAAGAGTAAGGGACCTCTTTTCATCTGGTCCCTTGAATTCAGTTAGATATCTGTCAAATCATTTTGAACACCTAAGAATTCAGCCTAAGATGTAAGAAAAGAATTGCTGGAATTCTACGAATAGAAAAGCGACCACTTTTTGCAAGGTAGGAGTGTGAAAAAGTGAGATGGAGGAGATATACCAGAAGATAAACTGCGTGGAGAGAGAGCCTCCGTAAGATGACATCAGAAAGTGATATAGCCCCGGAGTACAAATTCGGAACTTTTAGAAATCTGCTCTAGTGAGCTACGCCCCTGCCTAAAAGATGTTCAGGTGGCAAAGCAGGGCAGATTCCTAGGTGGGACAGTGTGGTCTCAGGATCCCTGGGGTCACAGAAAGAGCAGGGTGCCTCAGTGCAGCAGAGTTCTCAGGCATTGGAGAGGGGAAGCTGGCTGCGATCAGCGAGCCCGGGAGTGGGCTCTCAGCTCAGGGTTGCCATAAACCATGAACCTTGGCATGATCAGGCAACCGCTCTCTGTGCGGGAAGGGGGCCTGTAAGCAGCAGGCCCCTGGTTACCCCCCTCCTTCCCCTGGGAGGATTGGCGAGGGTGAACATTGAAGGAGTCTGCAGAGTTTGGTGCACACAAAAGTGAAGACTGCTTTTCCCTGAGGATTTATTTAAGAGTGAGGGCTATGATCTTTCAGCTCCGGGGCTGCAGATCAGGGTGCCACCATTTTTATTTTCATCCTTTAAAGTGGTGTAGAAAGCCTTCAGGGAACAAAAGCCACATAGAGCAATCTGGAGCAGCTTACAGTGAGCCTGGCCCCCAGGCAAGGGGTCATGCAACTCCGTGGGGGCAAAGACACCTGAGAATCAGCACAGCAGACCCCTCCCCTAGAAGACCAGCTGGAACATCAGGCTAATACCAAGTTTATGGAGCACACAGAACTGCAAAACTCCAGCACTAGGGGAAAATAGTATATAGAATTTGACTTTTTTTCCTCATGATTCTTTTATCTTTCTGTTTAAAATTTTCCTTTTCTTTTTTCTTCTTTCCAAGTAGTTTCTTATTTTATCAACTCTTTGTTTTTAAGAATTTTTAAAATTTTCATTTTCACATTTACATTTTATAGATATAGTCTTCAGTGTTGGCTTCCCTTCACTGTATTCAATTTTATTTTTGTATATATACAAGTTTTTCTTTCCTTACAATTGTGAGATCAAGTGTGTTCTAACAAACAGACCAAAATATACCCAGGACCAAGTGTATCACCCTGTTCTGTCTACATGTTTGATTATATTCTTCCCCCCCCCCCACCGCTTTTTTCTTCTCCTTCTCCTCCTCCTCCTCCTCCTTCTTCCTCCTCCTCCTTCCTCCTCCTCCTCCTCCTCCTCCTCCTCCTCCTCCTCCCCTTCCCCTTCCTCCTCCTCCTCCTCCTCCTCCTCCTCCTCCTCTTCTTCTTCTTCTTCTTCTTCTTCTTCTTCTTCTTCTTCTTCTTCTTCTTTCTGATCTCTTCTGATTTATCTAGTGTATATTTTGTTGGGATCATGGTTGAAATTTTTATTTTTTATTTCTTCTTTGTTCTCTCATTTATCTATTCTTATCTGGACAAAATGACTAAAAGGAATTCACCACAAAGGAAAGAACCAGAGGTAATACTCTCTGCCATAGATTTAATCAATATGGTTATAAGTAAAATGTGAGACCTGGAACTCAGAATAATGATTATAAAGATTCTAGCTGGGCTTAAAAAAAACATAAAAGACACTAGAGAATCCCTTAGTGCAGAAATAAAAGAACTGGGGGCTCCTGGGTGGCTCAGTCATTAAGTGTCTGCCTTTGGCTCAGGGCGTGATCCCAGCATTCTGGGATCGAGCCCCACATCAGGCTTCTCCAATGGGAGCCTGCTTCTTCCTCTCCCACTCCCCCTGCTTGTGTTCCATCTCTCACTGGCTGTCTCTCTCTCTGTCAAATAAATAAATAAAATCTTAAAAAAAAAAAAGAAAGAAAAGAACTAAAACCTAATCAGGCTGAAATTAAAAATGTCTTAACTAAAATGGATGTTCTAACAGCTAAGGTAAATGAAGCAGAAGAGAGAATCAGTGACCTAGAGGACAAAATGTTGGAAAGTAAGGTAGCTGAGGAAAAGAGAGAAAAACAACTAAGGGATCATGAGGGGAAGCTTTGAGAAATCAGTGATACCATAAAGCAAAACAATATTAGATTCATTGGGGTCTCAGAGGCAGAGGAAAGAGAGAGAGGGACAGAAGGTTTATTTGAGCAAAACATAGTGGAGAACTTCCCTAATCTGTGGAAGGAAACAGGCATTCAAGTCCAGGAGGCACAGAGAACCCTCCTCAAAATCAACAAAAATAAATCAACACACCAACATATAATAGTGATGCTTAGAAATTTTGGAGACAAAGAGAAAATCCTGAAAACATCTCCAGACAAGAAGTCCTTAACCTACAAGGGTAGAAACATTAGACTGGCAGCAGACCTATCTACAGAGACCCAGAAGGCCAGAAAGTGCTGGTATGATATATTCAGGGTACTAAATGAGAAAAACATACAGCCAAGAATACTTTATCCCACAAGGCTGTCATTCAGAACCAAAGGAGAGATAAAGAGCTTCCAGGACAATCAGAAACTTAAGGAATTTGTGATCACTAAACCAGCTCTGCAAGAAATATTAAAGGGGATCCTAAAAGCGAAGAGAGACCCCAAAAGTAACATAGACCAGAAGGGAACAGAGACAATCTACAGAAATGGTGACTTTATAGGTAATACAATGGCACATTCATATCTTTCAGTAGTTACTCTGAATGTAAATGGGCTAAATGCTCTAATCAAAAGACACAGGGTATCAGATTGGATAAAGAAGCAAGACCCTTCCATATGCTGTCTACAGGAGACTCATTTTAGATCCAAAGACACCTCCAGATTGAAAGTGAGGGGATGGAGAGCCATGTATCATGCTAATGGACATCAGAGGAAAGCTGTGGTAGCAATCCTTATATCAGACATTAGATCTTAAACCAAAGACTGTAGTAAGAGATGAAGAGGGACACTATATCATACTTAATGGGTCTATCCAACAAGAAAACCTAGCAATTGTAAGTATTTATGCTTCTGAATTGGGAGCAGCCAATTATATAAACTGATTAATAACAGAATTAAACACATTGATAGTAATACAATAATAGTATGGGACTTCAACACCCCACACAATGAAACTAGAAACTGCTTCTTTGAAAGAATTAATAAGATTGATAACCCTCTAGCTAGACTAATCAGAAAGAAAAGAGAAAGGACCCAAATTAATAAAATCATTAATGAAAAAGGAGAGATTATGACTGGCACCAAGGAAATACAAACAATTTTAAGAACATATTATGAGCAACTATATGCCAACAAATTAAGCAATCTGAAAGAAGTGGATGCATTCCCAGACAAGTATAAACAACCAAAAGTGAAACAGGAAGAAATAGAAAACTTGTACAGACCCATAACCAGCAAGGAAATTGTAGCAGTAATCAAAAATCTCCCAACAAACAGTAGTCCAGGGCTGGATGGCTTCCCAGGGGAATTCTACCAAACATTTAAAGAAGAACTAATACCTATTCTGAAGCTGTTTCAAAAAATACAAATGGAAGGAAAACTTCCAAACTCATTCTATGAGGCCAGCATTACCTTGATCCCAAAACCAGACAAAGACCCCACCAAAGAGGAGAATTACAGAACAATATCCCTGATGAACAATGGATTCAAAAATACTTACCAAGATACTAGCCAGTAGGATCCAACAGTACCTTAAAAGGATTATTCACCATTACCAAGTGGGATTTATTCCTGGGCTGTAAGGGTGGTTCAACATCTGCAAATCAATCAATGCGATGCACTACATTAATAAAAGAAAGGATGAGAATCATATGATCCTCTCAATTGATGCAGAAAAAGCATTTGATAAAACACAGCCTCCTTTCTTAATTAAAACTTTCCACAGTCTAGGGATAGAGGGAATATACCTCAATATCATAAAAGCCATGTATGATGAGCCCACAGTGAATATCGTTATCAATGGGGAAAAACTGAGAGCTTCTCCCCTAAGGTCAGGAACATGGCAGGGATGTCCACTCTCACCACTGTTGTTCAACATAGTACTAGAAGTCCTTGCCTCAGCAATCAGACGACAAAAAGAAATAAAAGGCATTAAAACTGGCAAAGAAGAAGCCAAGCTCTCTCTCCATAGATGACATGATACTTTATGTGGAAAACCTGAGAGACTCCATCCCAAAATTGCTAGATCATACAGCAATTCAGCAACATGGCAGGATATAAAATCAATGCACAGAAATCAGGTGTATTTCCGTACACTATCAATGAGACAGAAGAAAGAGAAATTAAGGAACGACCCATTTACAATTGCACCAAAACCACAAGATACCTAGGAATAAACCTAGACAAAGAGGTAAAGGATCTGTACTCTAAAAACTAAAGAACACTTATGAAAGAAATTGAGGAAGACACAAAGAAGTGGATAAACACTCCATGTTCATGGGCTGGAAGAATAAATATCGTGAAAATGTCTATGCTACCCAGAGCAATCCACACATTCAATGGAATCTCTATCAAAATACCATCGACATTCTTCACAGAGCTGAACAAATAATCCGAAAATTTGTATGGAACCAGAAAAGACCTCAAATAGCCAGAGGTATGTTGAAAAAGAAAACTGAAGCTGGGGGCATCACAATGCTATACTTCAAGCCCTATTTCAAAGCTATAATCAGGGGCGCCTGGGTGGCTCAGTCATTAAGTGTCTGCCTTCGGCTCAGGGCGTGATCCCAGCGTTCTGGGATCGAGACCCACATCAGGCTCCTCAGCTGGAAACCTGCTTCTTCTCCCACTCCCCCTGCTTGTGTTCCCTCTCTCGCTGGCTGTCTCTATCTCTGTCAAATAAAAAACAAACAAATAAACAAAAAACCAAAGCTATAATCATCAAGACAATATGTACTGGCCCAAAAACATACACTGGCACAAAAGCAGATCAGTGGAACAGAATAGAGAACCCAGAAATGGACCCTCAACTCTGTGGTCAACTGGTCTTCAACAAGGCAGGGAAGAAGATCCAATGGAAAAAAGACAGTCTCTTCAACAAATGATGTTGGGAAAATTGGACAGCCACATGCAGAAGAATGAAACTGGGCCATTTTCTAACACCATACACAAAGATAAACTGAAAATGAATGAAACACCAAAACGTGAGACAGGAATCCATTGAAATCCTAGAGGAGAACATAGGCAGCAACCTCTTTGGCCTCAGCTGCGGCGATTTCTTGCTAGACATGCCTCCCAAGACAAGGGAAATGAAAGAAAACATGAACTATTGGGATTTCATCAAGATAAAAAGCTTTTCACAGCAAAGGAAATAGTCAACAAAACTAAAAGACAATCTTGTAATGGGAGAAGATTATTTGTAAATGACATGTCAGATAAAGGGCTAGTATCCAAGATCTATAAAGAACTTCTCAAACTCCACACCCAAAAACCAAATAATCAGGTCAAGAAATGGGCAGAAGACATGAATAGTCATTTCTCCAAAGAAGACATATCAGTGGCCAACAGACACATGAAAAAATGCTCCACATTCCTTGGCATCAGGGAAATCAAATCAAAACCACAATGAGATACCACCTCACACCAGTCAGAATGGCTAAAAATAATGTCAGGAAACAACAAATGTTGGTGAGGATGTGGAGAATGGGGAGTCCTCTTACACTGTTGGTAGGAATGCAAGCTGGTACAGCCACTCTGGAAAACAGTATGGAGGGTCCTCAAGAAGTTAAAAATAGAGCTATCCTGTGATCCAGCAATTGCACTAGGAGGTATTTACACCAAAAATACAAATGTAGTGGTATGAAGAGGTTCATGCACCCTAATGTTCATAGCAGCAATGTCCAGAATAACCCAACTATGGAAAGAGCCAAGATGTCTGTCGATAGAGGAATGGATATAGAAGATGTGGCATACACACACACACACACACACACACACACACACACACACACACACACACAAAATGGAATATTACTCAGCCATCAGAAAGGGTGAATACTTACCATTTATATCGATGTGGGTGGAACTGGAGGGTGTTATGCTGAGCGAAATAAGCCAGAGAAACAATTTTCATATGGTTTCACTTTATGTAGAATATAAGAAACATTGAAGAGGATCATAGGGGAAGGAAGGGAAAACTGAATGGGAAGGAATCAGAGAAGGAGACAAACCATGAGAGACTCTTAATGATAGGAAACAAACTGAGGCTTGCTGGAGGGGAGGTGGGTTGGGGGGATGGGATAATTGGGTGATGAGCATTAAGGAGGGCACGTGATGTGATCAGTACTGGGTGTTATATGCAACTGATGAATTACTTCATCTGAAGCTAATAATGTACTATATGTTGACTAATTGAATTTAAATAAAAAAATAAAACAATGCGTGCACCATGGAAACTTAGTAAATGTCTATTTAATGATTGAATGAACAACTGCTGGGTACATTGTTACTCAGAAAGGTTATAATGGGGTCTGGCTTGAATAAGAGTAGGACTTTCAAAATCAAAAACAAGCTATATGGATTCCTGGAGAATAATAAAAAAAATACTCAGAAATGAGTTATAGGCATATTCTCATTGCCACATGAAGTACCTGCTTTTTGAGGGCAATAAACGGAGAGGTAAATCTACAACTAGAACCACTTGATCACCTACACTGTGCCAGGCATTGTCCTAGCTTTTAGGGATGACTTCCTGCTGTGATGTCAGTATATAAGTGCTCAAGAAATAATCAAGAAATGAGTTTTGCAATATATTGAGGAAATCACTGAGTAGGGGGAGTGAGGGAGAGAAGCATGGTTTCTAGTATTAAAAATTACCAGCTTGCTATGGGACCTTTTTATGCCTTGGCCTCCTCATCTATAAGTTTGGGATGCTAATACCTACCCTTCTTACCCTCCATGACTGTGTACAAATCTGAGATAGCTGATGTGATGTAGTTTGATTGATTAGAAGTTCTTTACAAATGTATTGCCAAAGGATAAAGCTTATTTTTAGTCAACACAGCAGGAATTTTGAGAAGTTATGGTTCCAAAGCAGTTTTGATTTATTTAAAAATCAGAACATTTCTCTTTATAGTTATATAGTCTTAGGTACAGTTTCACCTCTTAGTTCTCTATGCTTCTCTTTCTCTATTTCTCACTCTGTTTGTCTCTCTGTTGTTTCTCCCCAGTAACCTGAAGCCAAAGCTCTCCTGCTGAAAAACATTTCCACACTCCATTATCTCTTGGAAAACTCGTGTTTCCTCCCTGGTGTTCAGTGCTTTCTACTATCTGACCCTTAACAACCTTTCCAACTTTCCACTCCAGTTTACCCCATCACATGCTCTCTCCTCCATTTACTTTGGACAGCTACTTTCTATAACATGCTTATTTATTCTTTACCTCTATACCTCTGCTAAAGCCTGCGCATCCACCTGGAATTGCCTTCCCTCCATAACAGATCTTTGGAATCTACCTTGCTCAAAGGAAGCTTCTCCAAGCAGCGTTCCCACTCACCACCTCTGCCCTAGGCACATGTTCTATTAACACTTTTCTTGCTCTTATATTAGAATCAATCTGCATTCTTAAGTTTAAGATTAAATTGCATTTGTATTTTTGCTAGAAGCCAGCAACTCGAATTCATTTTTGTGTGGTTTATAGCTAGCAGTTCAGCATCTGGTAAAGTAGGAACCCACTAACTTTGCAGCATCAGAATTATTTGAAAATAAGCAATTTTCAGAGGCAATGCATATTGAAGGCAGCCATTGTGTAAGAGTCCTGAATTGATTTAAGGGCCTGCACAAATGAACGTCTTCCTAATGGAAATCAGTGCAATGTTCCTGCCCATTGTTCAGCCAATGGACCTTCTAAAAGCAGTTAGGCATTATTATATGTTCAGAGGATCTTGAGAAAGTAAATAATTTAATGCACACAATTCTTAACCTCAAGTAATATCACCTACCTTATGTTCTATAAAAGGTCAATGGAATCAGTCACTATTTTTTTATGCTCATTAAAGATTTTATACAAGTAATTAGTTGGTCACTCAGTAAACATTGACAAATGGTCTACTATGTGTTCAAAATAGGGAGAGGTGCTTTGGGGAGTCCAAAACACTAATACATGGTTTCCATATTCAAGAAGTTGTTATATAGCATGGTATTTGCTAAAGTGGGACATCTGCAAATATCTCCCTACTCTTTCCATTGGTCGACATTAGTAATTGATTGTCAAAATCTATAATGCTCATCCTGAATGTGATCTAAAATCCTTCTCTTGGAAGCCACTAACAGTTGGAGGTCACACATGAGATGAGAACTCATTGCCATTCCATATGTTGGGTTTGAGGAAGTGGGTACAGGGAGGCAATGAGGATGAAATGGAGCGGAGCCTTGAGAAATGGGAACCAGTCTGCCTTTCATGTGGATCAGGCACTGGACAAGAACGTAGGAGGTGCTGGGATCAGTGCCTGTTTTGCTAGTGGAAATGTGATTTGGGGAAAGTCTCTTTAACTTCTGGATACTCTTCTTTTGGATAACTCTTATGTGGACAGAGTATTTTTATAGCAGCAGTTTCTTCGTATGTAGGAGGTTGAATTAGATTCCAGGGTTAATATTTTCCCTACCCACACTTGGGCTACTAAACTTTCTGTGCCAGGGATTCTGCTAAAGGACTTATGGGTTCTGAACTCTGTTCGTATTTGTGTGTGTGGTGTGGTGTGGTGTGTGTGTGTGTGTGTGTGTGTGTGTGTGTGTGTGTGTGTGGTGAGTTCCTCACACTACCAAGTAATTCTCCCACACCACGTGGGTGTCCTACATTTCAGCTCACTTCTGACACTGTCTACCTGGGGATAACAGCAGATTCCATAGGTTAAGGGCTCAATCCCACAAGACTGCACCCATTTAAGATGTCAGTTACAAGTCCAGATTGTCACCTGTACTTCTGACTGATTGGCTATAAATCAGAGGCTCGCATGACTTCTTTCTTGGGTTCAGTTAATTTGGTGGGGCAGCTCACAGAACTCTGAGAAACCTGTTTACTCACTAGATTACCTGTTACAGAGGATATTAAAGGAGATGAACCAACAGCCTAACAAAGGGATACATGAAGTGAGCTTCTCTCCTGGTGGAGTTTGGGGCCTGGCATGCAGCCGCATCCTTACATGGTTTCCAAAAGGCACATCATTGGCACCCAGTCGTGGTGGAAAGGGGCTTGCTGTGAATAATAAGACACCCATTTCACCTTCGTGGCTCTGAAGCAGTTTTAGGCACTGAGGACAAGAGACTAAATATTTTGACAAAAGATGTTCCCATTGCTTGTATTGCTCAGGAAATTCCAGGGGTTTTGGGAACTGTGAGCCAAGAACAAGGGTTAAGACCAAACTTATGTATTTGTTACAAATCACAGCATCACAAGACCGTATCTTCATCAAGAAACTTAATCTTCTTAATATTCCCTGGACAGATGGAGAAACTGAGGCATAGAGAGGTGAAGTAATTTGCCCAAAGTCCCACAGCTAGTGAGTATTGGAGTTTGAATTTTAACCCAGTCTCCCTGAGCTCCAAATAACTCTGAAGTGGGCTCACTAAATCTGCATCTTACTGAGGTCACAGTGGTTTTCAAACTTTACTCTGGATGGAGCCAAGGATGCACAGTGCAAACCCTGCTTGACTGGCCTCTGGTGTATTTCTCCAAGCCCCCACTTTTTCTGACACACCTCTGAAACCCAGGGAATTACAAAATAGCCTCAGAACCTCTAGGCTGGAAGACCACCCACCTCCTTGACTTTTCAGCACCATGTTCTCCACGTTCTCCAACGTAGCAGCATGAAATAACATTAATTCCTCAGCTCTCAAGGGGACCACTTAAATGATAGATGATGCTAATGTCCTGCAGAAAAATCTTCCTTCTCCCCTTCTAGGTTGTTTGGCTGGTCTAATGATTAAATTGACGTAAGACAGATTAACAGGAGAAAATAAATTTGATTTCATATGTACAGGAGTCCCGTAAAAATGTGAGACCCAGAGGCAATCAAACAACTCAGGCTTTCTATGCCACCAGAGCTAAGGAATAGAATAGGGGCCTGGGGCCTCAAAGGGGAGGAGAGCAATTCATAGGAAGAGAAGAAGGGCAAATGTTTGGTGATCAGATGTTTGCCCTGCCATGCAGGTAAGTCCTTCAGATAAAAAGTTATCTCTGGTAATAGCTCTCTTTCTGGGTCAGGCCTCATAACTAAATTGTTTTAGGCAGTTAAGGGAAAGGTAATTTTTTTTTTTTTTTTTAGTCTGCTGGGTCTTGATAGCCTTCAGCTCAAAATAATCCACCTACCAAAGTGGCACATTTTAGGGTGGCATATTCTCCCCTTCCCTAACTTGAATCCTGGGTTTATAAAGCATAGCAATTATGAAGCAGTTCTTCAGGGCTGTTCTTGGGGCTGCCAATGATGTTGTTTGTTACATTATTCTGTGTCTTCACTCTGAGGGCCCAGGGGAGGCATCTTTCTCTGGCCTCTGTGTTAAGGGCTTTCCTTCAGCACTGTTGTGCGTTAGCCTTACAGATGCTGTGAATCCTGTAACCCACTCTGGCTTCCTTGACATACTGACTTCGGGAAAACTAAGCCAAATTAGTAGCATAGTCCTAGGGAGTTTACTGACTTCATTCATGGCTTTGAATTCCTTTCTTTCCCTTATTTTCTTTTTGTATCATTTTTCTTCCTTTTGATTTATTTTTCTGTGGCAGGCACATTTTTGGAAGCCATCTTAAATCCTGTTTGGAGTAGGGTGGGGGTATAAGTGAAGAAAAATTATTTTCTTAAAGAGGAATTCCCTCCTAATGACTGTGTTACTGAATGAATGAGTTTCCATCGCTTTTGATAGTATTTTCAGGTTCACCATAAAAATGGGCCCCAGTCTTGCTAGAGATGAAAAGGAAATAGGAACATATTCCCTACTTCCAAGTTGTCATGTTGTAGACTGGCCAAAGTGGAATGCAAGAGTCATTATTCAGGATGAAGGAATGAAGGTGAAGCCGGAGAACAAGGAAAGGGCTATCAAGAATAGAACTCCTATTAGTCGAATCCCTATTTTGTTTTAGATCCTCCGCTGGTGCTTCATGTAAAATGTATTCTTTAATCTTTATTGCAAATTTGTGCATTACTATCCCCATTTCACCGATAAGGAAACTGAAGCTCAGTTTAATAAGAAATTTAAGGGCAACAAGAGCGTGGTGATTGAATGTTTCTGTGGGTTTCTTACATTCCCTACATAGCCATTGGCATCATCCAGAGTTCAGACTAGAATCATCCCGCTCCATCATCTCTCTGGTGGGAACTGGGACTTCCCAACTGGCCTTGCCACCTGCACTCTAGCGCCCCCTACAACTTATTCTTCGCACTGCAGCCAAAGTGATGGCAAATTGTGAATCTACTCATATTACCTGCCTGCTTAAAACCATTCAGTGGCTTCCTTTTGTCTTTAAGATAAAGACTAAACTCTAAAATGTGTCCTTAGGCCTGCATTGTCTAGCCTTTGCTGATTTCTCCAGCCTCATTTCTCACTACTCTCTTCTTTCCCTCTCATTTTGTGTTTAGTATGCCTCAGAATCATCTGGAGAGCTTTCAGAACACAAATGGTTGCATGCCCCAGAGATTCTGAATCAGTAGGTCTTGGATGGGGCCTGATGAGTGCATTTCTGACACTTTTCCAAGGGATGCTGATGTTGCTGGTCTGAGGCCCACACTTTGAGTAGCACTGCCTACCATATTTTTGTCTAACATTGAGCCTTTATATAGAGATCAGTAACCTTTTTCTGTAAAAGACGGTAAATATTTTGGGCTTTGCAATCTGTTGGGCCTCCCTTGCATTTACTTATCTCTGCCTATTCAGCTCTTTCTCTTTGGCGTGAAAGCAGTCATAGACAATATGGAATAAGCATGGTTGTATTCCACTAAAGCTTTATTTACAGAAACAGATGATGAGTTGGATTGTTTGTGTCTATCAAACCACAAGCTGTAGTGTGGTACAGACAATGCTCCTTCTGACCATAGAGCTTTTTGCACATGCTGTTGGTTTCCTTTGATTGGAATATCCTTCCTTTCCTTATTTGCCCATTAATTTGTTCTTAGTTTTCACATCTCACATCAATCATACCATCCCTTTGCCTTTCTTACCTTCTCTCACACTTTCATGGCATTATTCATCCATTCAACAATATTCACCATGTACCTTCTAAGTGCTAGGCATTGTTCTAGGTACCAGGGTTATGGAGAAAAGGCAGATAGATCACTATTATCAGGGGAACTTTATTTTAGTGGGGAAGTTATGTAATAAAGAGGTAAACAAATAGAAAATTAAGATCTGTTGGAAGATAATATGAAAATACAGGGTGATAGGAGCAATCATTCGGGAAAGGGTCCCTCTCCTTTGGAGTGATTGGCACAGTCCTAGTTTCACATTTGTTTGTGTGACTGTTTGACTTGTATTGCACTACTTGGTCAGGTTGAAACTTTTATGACCTCGAGCCTTTCTGGCTCTGCTCACCATTGTTTACTTATTGTCTAGCACAGAGCCTAGCAGAGACAAGGGTTCAGAAAACTCAAACTTGAGCTCTGGATTTAATGAGTCACACCTAGAACTATTTGATTTATTCTTTCATAAAACACCCATTCACCTGAGTCAGTACTCTGTCAGAGTTACTGGGATGTAAGATTTGTTTGTTTGTTTGTTCATTAATTCATTGATTCAGTATTTATTGAGCACATATTATATGCCAGGCTCTGCTGTAGGTCAGGGGACAAAAGGATTAGGTAAAACAGAGAAAGAGTCCCGCCTTCATGGAGTTTACCTTCTGTTTGGGGGCAGGGGTAGGGCAGAAATTAAATGCTTAAAACATACTGTATTGACACAAATCATTGCAAAGGACAAAATAAAGTAGAAAATGGGAGGTAGAGAGTGCTGGGTGGGGAGGCAGGCAACTGTATTTTAAATAGATTAGATAACAAGGGTCTTGTCAGTAAGGTGACTTTTGAGCAGAGATCTGAAGGAGGCAGAGGAGTGAGTCACTGAGCCAAGCTAACATCTGAGCATCTCAAACAGAGAGCAAGCAAGGTCATAAGCACAGAGTTGTCTGGCGCATTCGTGGTCAATGAGGAAGCCAGTGCGGCTGGAGTGAAGTAATCAGGAGACTCTGTTGTGGAAATCAGCTCCATATCAGATGTTATGCCTAAAATGAGATGCAGATAGTGTGGATTCAGGAAATTCTCTGGGTAATGAACCTCTGCACAACTGGTGACTAGCTTCTCAGAAGCAAGAGTCTCTTCAGTCATGACAATGAAGGAAAAGTTGAGATTTTATAAACTTTTCCAAGGCTAGACATTCTCTTCTTGTACTAGCTATCTCTGAAATAAAGTCACCGAAGTATATTAGTTCAATGGCGTGAGGTTAGGGAGTTTGAGGCCCAAGTTTGCCAGGAGATATTGCCGAATGATCCCTAATTTTTGGTGCTTTATGTAGAGGAGTTACTGGGTAGACTTTAAGGAGATCATGCCTTTTATTTGACATGGTATAGCATGGACTGCCAGTTAGTTTCCCATATCCATTTTCACTTCTCCTACAGTAATAGGACTCCCAAATTTATTTGAGGATATGGCCATGCACAGTAAAGGCAATTGCCAGCCTCTCTTGCAGCTAGTTGTAGCCACGTGGTAAGGTCTAGCCTATGAATAGGATATATGGTATGCACAGTGCAATCAAGTATCTTGAAGGGGTAGAATATTTCTTCTTTTGCCTTTTCTCCTACCTTCTGGTAGAATAGGGTTGAAATGACCAGGACTTGAGCAGCCATCTTGGACCTTACCGAAGAGGCCACATTCCAGCAACAATGAAAGAAAGTCTGGAAGGTGACAGAATTCCTTAGGATTTGTAAGCTGTCAAGTTGACCCTGGACTGTTCATAAATTTAATGGGACATAATAAACCTTCTTGGTTCTCAGCTTTTCTTAATTTGGGTTTTAGGTCACGTGCAACAAAACATAATTGTAACTAACACATCTGGATTTTATGGAGCCACAGAGGAATGAGAAAATAGAAAAAATATAGGTGTTTATTTTTTTGAGCTCTTAAATTAGATATAGTCAGTATGGGAAGTGTGTGAGTATGTATTTCAAAATGAAATTTCTGTTATTATTTGTTTTTATTACAAAAGCAATCCATGCTCATTTTAAAAAGAACAGACAGGCAAACAAAGAAGAAAATTAAAATAAGCCCATCATTCCACCCACCTAGAAACAATCAGCTAATACATGGTGTATTAACTTTCATATATATATTTAAAAGGGGATAATATCTTACAAACAGTTTTATGACTTGCTTTTTTTTTAGCTTAATGTATTGTGAACATTATTCTGTATCAAAGAATGTATTTTTGTATTCAAGTTTTTAATGGCTTTCTGATATAGCATTGTGTGGACATGTCATACTTTATTTGACCACATTCCTATAACTATCTATTTAGGTGGTTAATGTTGTGACGAATATCCTCGTTGCTAAATCTTGACACAGACTTTGAATCATTTCCTGAAGATATATCCCCTGAGTAAACAGTATCATGAACCAGGAGAGCTGGGCTGGTTTCCAGCGAAGAAGACGAAGGGGTGGATGGGGGGCCCGAGGTCAATGCTGCCTCACATAGACTAATGCGGTTGCAGAGCAGTTCCAGTGGGATGGGGTTCAAAGCGATGGGCGGTGCTGACTGGTCTGGGTCGTGTGCCAAGTTGATAACCCTATATGAGCCTTAGAGACTGAGGTTTGGAGTGTGGGGGACAGGTAGTTTCCCAAAAGCAGTGGTTCTCAAACTGCCCCCTGGACACCAGCAGCATTAGCATCACCTGGGAACCTATTAGAAATGCAAATTATTAAGGCTCACCCCAGAACTTGTTAGGCCCAGTAATCTATGTTTTGTCAAGCCTTCCTGGTGATTCACATATCACTAAAGTTTAAGAACCATTACCCTAAGGAAAATAAGGGTGCTTGTACCAAGTAGAGGAGGGCTCCCATATAGGCAAAGAAGATAATTTATAGGAATTTAAAAATTTCCTTCCACTAAAATTTTATAATGCTCTACTTATGGTTTATTCTATATTTCTATATTCTTTCTCTTACAGATGACACAGTTCTTGAGGGCAGGGAGGGCTGCTATTTGTGTATCCTCTTAGCACAAGGTGGTAGGTGTGCGTGACATCTTCTCTGCACCCCTTCCCATCCACTTCCCATCTTTTTCTGCTCTCTCTCCCAAAGATTGACCTCTGTTCATCATGTCAGTGGGCTCTGATGTCCTCTTTATCCCATTTGGGTTTGGCAAGTGGAAAATTCTAGCCACCCCCAAAAATGGAGGGAGAGGGAAGAGTGAGATAAGGATTTCTATTCTTTCCCTGTGAGTACTCTTCATACCAGGTATGCATCCCCATCCCCCTATAGGCCCTTGTTCCTCTAAAGGGAGCTTCCACTATTGGACTCTCTCTTTTAAGGGTTTGGAAACCATTCCTTACCTTGGTCCCTCTGGCCTAGGGGCCACACAGCTTCACTGCTGCTAGCCCCAGGTACCCACCACCACCCCTTGTGATTACAATGCCCATGCCTTTGTACTTTGCCTCTTTGTAAATAAAACATCTAGGGTTATTTGAGTGTGCATCTATTTTTAGCTGAGACTCGATTGATAGAATCAACACCTAATAAGTATTTGTTAATGAAATTGGAACATTTTCAAAAATATTTTTTTTCTGTCAAAAACAAGGTATACACACACACTCTATCATATAAAATCCTTCAGTAAAGTTCTTTTAGGATGGAAAACTTAAACCTTCATTTAGCTTTATTAGAAAAATAAGTCCTAAAATATTTATAAGGAATTTGAACAAATACTCTATAATTCATATTCTTGGTTTAAATCATTGCAAAAGGGTAAGGCGGGATCTTCTCTAACTCCCATTTATAGTGATAACTTGAGCCCTTGGCGTATAGAAAATCCCAAGGGATATGCGTATTTGTGAAGATGGGCAATGCCTTAATTTATTTTCAAAGTTAATTTTTCAAAATTATAATGACATAAATTAAAGGCATTTGAGTTATATTGTAAGCCAAATAAATTAGTTTTAGTCCTGACGTGTATAAATTATACCTTGGTATTTCAGAAGAGAAATGTTCCCCATGGCCATTGATGGGCCCTCACCCTGCGGTTTATAAATCAAAGGTACAATTTGAGAATAAAACACTTTTTATGAAATAGAATGTCAAGAGCTCCTTGTTAAATTTGCTATAGCAATTAAGTTCTCAGGTGAGAAAATGCCTCTTTTTCAATGTTTTATTAACTCTGTCATTCAGTACTCCATTTATAGGAGCAACTCTTCATAGTAAGTACACATTAGGATGGCTTTTCACCTCCATTTAAATGAAAAGTTTGAGAGGAGGAATTGGTTCTTATCCATGTGCTTGAATAGCAATGGAAACTGGATCTTTGCCAGTTTGCAGAGAAGAACGAGGAGGGGAGAAGAGTGGTACTGGGCCAGCCTGGCCCAGGCTGGCTGGTGTTGAGGTGGAGACATCCCCAGGGGCTACCTGCCATCTGGGGCAGCTATCTCCATGTACCACTGGCATTGTCTCCTAAATCATGGCGCTGGCCCTTGTCTCTGGCCAAGCCTCAGATTCTCATTGATCACAACTTTTAAGTAAAAGTGTGATAGTCAGTTTCGTGTTGTTCACATTGGTTTTTAAATCAGGAAGAAGGTTGTATGAGAGAGAGAGAAAGAGGAAGAAGGTGACAGAGACACACAGCTATACAGATAACTGTCTTTGGCTTCTGTAATTATCCCAAGGAAAATAGTCACGTCGAGGAGAATATTTCTTTCTGCGATAAGGAGCACTGGGTTTAGAGTCAGTCAGCCCCATATTTAAATTCAGCCTTTGCTGATGACCTATTGTGGACTCCAGGTAATCTTTGCTAAATCTTAGTTGCTTCAGTTACTGACTAGTGATGACTTGTATTCATAGGTCAAGTATGAGGTTAAATGAATGAATTTCACAGAAGCAGAATTGCTTTATAAGCTATAAAGCATGTCATTGCTCTCCAAGAACACACCTGTAGTTGTATAGGTTGTGTCCATTACTCACTGCAGTGAGGGAGAATGCTCCCAAAGGAACTATGGGGCATCCTAGAGGGTGTTAGAAAGGACTTTGAGGAGGTTTGGTCTGGGGTCAGGTGGTTTGGGGAGGGTTTAAAGAAGAGGGGCTTTGTTGTGGACCAGATGCTGTCAGGATGCAACTGTAATTCTGATTTAGATAACTTAATTCATTTTATCTAGGGAGAGGGAAGATGAAATGAAGGCTGATGCTATAATTAGTCAGGAGCTGTTAGGTGATTTTTGTTGGTGTCTTGGACAATGTTCGTGTTTGTCTGTATTCAGACAGGATTATGGGTGGTCTTGTTTTTGTCTTGACCCATCATGCTCAAAACATGGCCCTGTCTGATGTTAATGTTCTGTGACATCGTCTGTGTTCAGCAGNAGAACATCAAGGGCTAGCTGGATGTCAGGGGCTGCTTTTCTTTTTCAAGCATTATTGAAAAGTAGAATGTTTTACATTTGCAGTTGTACAGAGGCAGAGTTAATGCTTCTTCACGTGTGTGTGCATGGGTGTGTACATTTGTATGGTGTCTCTGGGTGTGTGCATCAAAGCTACAGCAATAAGCATGGCCACCATTCCCTGGTAAAAGCATATCTTTTAATAGAGATGTGGACATGGAATAGTAGCCTTGCTAGACATTCCGGTGTCCTCGCTGAACATTTCTCCTTCCAGAGGAAACTGCCCCACCCACAAACCCTGCTGAGGAGTGAGACTGTTTGGTCTCACTGAGGTGGCACTTTCCCCTCACTGATCATAGCTGATGGCATCAGGGCTGGGGTCCGACCCCAAGTGGCCAGTCCATAGGTTGAACTGTGACCCATGGCCATGGCCTGGCCAGACATGTTTGCTTGGACCGATCAGATAGTTCTTCCAGAAACCAGAAAACTAAGAGACCGACCCACCTAATGGTGAGTGCAAGAAGTTATCGAATACCAGGAGGAAGAAAATGTGCAAACTGACATTATTAGGGTCATGAAAAAAACAGAGAGAAAGAAACAGATTAGAGGCGGAGATCCCAGATGGAGAGAAAAAAGAGGACAACAGAGTTGAAGCCCAGATTGAAGCAGAGACTCCCTGATAGAATGACTGGCCTCAGAGCTTCCTTAGGGCTGGACCACTTCCCAGTTCTAACCATGACCATACTATGCAAAAGCTCCTTCCTCATGCACCAGCTCCAATGACCTCTGTTTTTTTGCCACAGAATGATTTAGGTAATATCTGCAGTGTTAGAGATTTAAAGACGTGTAGACATCATCTAGCCTTTGCTTTCCAGTTGAGGAGACTTAGTCTGAGGAAGAGGAAATTACCTGTTCAAGCTGACAGAATAGGCTGGAGGTGCGATGTGGATAGAACTACATGTCCATCTTATGATATGTGCATGTGAGCACACACTGTGCTTCTTATTAAGGATGATGATCACATTTGGGGGAAGTCCGCTTTCCAGAAAAGTCCTTCATGGGGATGGAGTAGACGAGTGCCTGCATGGTATGAGAGGAGCACTGTAAAGTTCTCTTACTCCTTCCCTGCTCTCCCCACCACACCGTAGATGCTGGTACCTTACTTCTCAGATCATGGCAAAGGTAGAGTGAGTGAGTGTGTGTGTGTGTGTGTGTGTGTGTGTGTGTTAAATCCTTACCCACAGTGCTTGGTGCATAGTAAAAGCTAAATGGATAATATTTCTAAAAATACATAAAGCTGCTGTTCTAAGTTATTTAAGCATGACTTCAGAGCTCATGAGAGTAAAAGATGATGCTCTCAATAGTAATGTTAGCTAGGCTTTTTACATTTAGCTTAAAACAATGACTGGAAGATATGATCAGCAGTATGTGGTCGATACCACCTGTGCTGATATAAACTATCTTAAACTAGTCTAGCACATACTCAGATCTAGCTACCTATAGTAGCTCCTTTAGCAAACACAAAAATTGTAACATTGTTATCTATGAAATGGGGAACCCAAGGCTCAGAGCAGCTGAGGGGCATATAGGGATATTTTCTCTGTAGGGAATAGTGTGAGAATCCAGGACACTTGGAGGTGGGGAAGAGAGTGTGCCAAGTTGGGGTCAATTCCTAACTTCACTATTTTGTGCAGGACCAGCTCTCCATCCCAGGAACTTGCAAATAAAGGGCAATCTCTTCATCTAGCTGTGAGGGTAATTCTTCTCTGTCCAGGCTTATTGTCACCAACATGATTAGCACCTGTATCAGGGAAATCGCCTCCCTGGTGTGCATCCACTTTTTCATTCATCTCGGTCTCTGCAGATGATGAGAATGGCAGCTGGAGGTTAGAGAATGTTTGTGGCATAATGCAAGTAGCCTGTATGGGTCCAGTGGAGCCTCCAGATTAGCAGATGTGGGAAAGAAGTGGCTGCGTGACTTTCTGCAGTGCAATAGACGAAGTTCACTTGAAAAGTTCTTTTAAAAACTTGGAAAATGTAAAGCTCCATTCCTTTCAAGAGACCGTGTTGAAAGCTGTAGTTTTAGGTATATGGGGTCCTAATGCTGCTTATGAGCAAAGCAGTGCTGACTTGAAAGGCAAAGTACTTGCTGGATTTTGGTTAGGAGTTTATCCAGACTGACTGCCACACATTTATTTAAAGGGTATTATCTTTTAAGGAAGCAGCTCTTTCAGAAACTTTGTGGACTGAATACTTAAATTTTCTAAGCTATCTGACAGTTTTAAAAATAATTCTAGGCATATTTTTAAAGCTGTCAGGCTTAAGATATTTATTTTGATTTTAGTATTTTTAGTCACATGTTAAATTCTCTTAAGAGAAATCATTACTAGTTTGAATTTGTATACATTACCCTTTTTAGAGACCTTAAGAACTTAATTGTAAAACAAAATTTTGATTGCTATTTCATGTGTTAAGTGCCCAATTTCTATTATATACTCATTGATTTTTTTAAAGTGAAGTTTCTTCTATAATAGAATATTATATTTATGGATAGCACTCATTAAGTATGGCTTTGGCATTTATACAGAGTATATCTACCTAGATCATAAAGCCAGTCTGGATATTAAAAGCTTTTAGTCATATCTTTGGGACTGTTAAAGATAGTCAAGTAAGATTAAATCATTTTAAGTAATGGATTACTCTTAAAACATTTCTGAGAATTTTTATACTAGAAAAAGTTATTTGAAAAATTATAACTAGGGGCGCCTGGGTGGCTCAGTCAGTTAAAGGTCTGCCTTCAGCTCAGGTCATGATCCCAGGGTCCTGGGATTGAGCCTTGTGTCCGGCTCCCTGCTCAGTGGGGAGCCTGCTTCTCTGCCTCTGCTCCTCCCCTCACTGTGCTCTCTCTCTCTCAAATAAATAAAATCTTAAAAAAAAAAATTACAACTAGCTTTGTCCAGTAGAGTTAATTTCCCAATGTTTTTATTGATACAGTTGTCCACAAGCAAAGCAGTTCACTGCTGTGTGTCAGTGTGTGTGCGTGTGCGCACACTTTAAAGATTTATTTATTTATTTTAGAGAGAGAGAGCAAGGGGAGAGGCAGAGGGAGCGGGAGAGAATCTCAAGCTGAGTCCCCACTGAGCGCAGAGCTGATGTGGCGCCTGATCCCAGGACCCTGAGATCATTACCTGAGTTAAAATCAAGAGTTGGACACTCAACCGACTGGGCCACCCAGGTGCCCTGCTTTAAAAAGTGTATTACATTTTTGGTAACAGTAGGCAGATACCAACTTGAGCATTTTTGGACTGACTTTATTATAATATCAGAACTTATCTGATAGTACAGATATCCATTTACCTGAATAATATGACCCTTCTTTTCTGGTTTATAATCATTAATCTTTGTTTCATGAAATTAAACAGGAGAATTAAAGGACATCTCTGCATTATTAATCGTATAGATTCATTTTAATAGGTTGCTTGATCCTCTCTTTTAGGAGAGTCTCTTTATCTTGCCAACATGACCTTCTTTTCAGCTTGCTGTTATCTGAAAAATAGCCTTTGTTATTCTGTGGAACTTTTCCACTCTTTGTGGCCTCCAATGTTTTTATCATTGTTTAGACACTTAGCTTTGCTCACATAAAAGTTATCTTTTTTTTTTTTTTTACAAGTTTCAGTGTACTTTCCAAAATACAATAGCGATTGTTAGCTAATCATTATTGTATGTGGAGCAGACAAAAGCTCTTTAAAATTGAGCGTAGGTTTGTTCTCCAGCAACAATAATTCGGAAACTCAGTTTTATCTATTATTCCATGGCAGTGACAGAGGCTGAAGCTTGACTTGAAACTCTGATAAGGGATGGAAAAAAAAAAGGAAATGAATATTAGTAAGGACGATTTGACTGGATTGGAATGAGTATGAAATTTAGTAAAACTAGATGCTTTGCCATGTCTGGGTCACAGATAGTGCCAGTCCCCCCTCTCATTATTCCCATGCTCAGCATGGCTAACCGTGTGCCTGGTTGGATAGAACTGCCCATGTGTGTTGTAGACATTCATAGTTTTGTGGCTGCACAGAATCATCTGAAAAGTCTTTTTCAATATGAATCCTTCCTACCGCAGCTGGGAGCTGAATACTCATTTTCCCACACTCCCTCACTGCTGGGTGCAGACCTATGACTTAGGCTCAGCCAATAAAATGCAAACACAGGATAGCTTTGAGTCAGGTGGCAGGAGGAGGAAGCAGATGGGGCATGGAGTCCTTTTTCTGGAGAGCATGATGGTGGAGGCATCTGGTTTTGGGGATAGTTGTAGGTGCGGGAGTACTGGTGTTCTGGACCCATCAGTGGATCAAGCTTGGTATCTTTGTCCTAGAGGCAGTGGGACCTTCACTGGGCAGTTCTGAAGTGGGGTTCAGAGTTATTTCTTGCTGAGTAACCTCATTGTTATCTCTTGAATATAATTTAAAAATCTTATTAATTTTGAAAAATTTATTTGTTGATTTTATTTTTAAGTTGTACAATGTGATTTCATTTTTAAGGTATATAATGTGATGATTTCATATATGTATACATTGTGAAATGATTACCACCTCACATAGTTACTTCTTTGGTGTGTGGTGAGAACATTTAACATCTACTTTCTTCAGTCTCATTATTTGTGTATAGAAATGCAACTGATTTCTGAGCATTGATTTTGTATCCTGCCACATTACTGAATTGCTCTATAACTTCTAATAGTTTGGGAGTGAATTCTTTTGGGTTTTCCATATAGAGTATCATGTCATCTGCGAAGAGAGACATTTTGACTTCTTCCTTGCCAATTTGGATACCTTTGATCCTTTTTGTTGTCTGATTGCTGTTGCAAGGACTTCTAGTACTATGTTGAATAATAGTGGTGAAAGTGGGCATCCTTGTCGTGTTCCTGATCTTAAGGGAAAGGCTTCCAGCTTTTCCCAATTGAGAATAATATTTGCTGTAGGCTTTTCATAGATGGCTTTTATGAGATTGAGAAATGTACCCTATATTCCTACACTCTGAAGGGTTTTAATCAGGAAAGGATGCTGTATTTTGTCAAATGCTTTTTCTGCATCAATTGAGAGGATCATATGGTTCCTGAGACTTTTCTTGTTGATATGATGTATCACGCTGATCGATTTGCAAATGTTGGACCACCCTTGCATCCCAGGTATGAATCCCACTTGGTCATGATGGATAATCCTTTTAATGTACTGTTGGATTCTATTAGCCAGGATCTTGTTGAGGATTTTGGCGTCCATATTCACTAGGGAAATCGGTCTGTAATTCTCCTTTTTGATGGGGTCTTTGCCTGGTTTGGGGATCAAGGTAATATTGGCCTCATAGAATGAGTTTGGTAGCTTTCTTTCTGTTTCAATTTTTCAAAATAGCTTTAGGAGAATAGGTATTATTTCTTCTTTGAATGTTTGGTAAAATTCCCCAGGAAAACTATCCAGGCCTGGAGTTTTGTTATTTGGAAGGTTGTTTATCACTGACTCAATCTCTTCATAATTAATTGGCCTGTTTATGAAATCAATTTCTTCCTGTTTCAGTCCTGGTAGTTTATGGGTTTCCAGGAAGGCCTCCATCTCTTCCAGATTGCTTAATTTATTGGCATATAGCTGTTGATAAAAGTTTCTAATAATCCTTCCAATTTCATTGGTGTTGGTCGTGACCTCTCCTTTTTCATTCAATATTTTATTAATTTGGGTCCTTTCTCTTTTCTTTTGGATAAGTCTTGCCAGTGGTCTGTCAATTTTATTGATTCTCTCAAAGAACCAGCTTCTAGTCCTGTTGATCTGCTCTACTGTACTTCTGGTTTCTAATTCATTGATTTCTGCTCTAATCTTGGTCAACTGCTTCCTTGTGAGTGGATTAGGCCTGTCCCTCTATTGCTGTTCCAGCTTCTTGAGGTGAGAATATAAAAACTGCATTTTAGATTTTTTATTCTTTTGAGTGAGGCTTGGATGGCTATGTATTTCCCCCTTAGGACTGCCTTTGCAGTATGGAATCCATCCCATTTACAATAGCACCAAAAACCATACGTTACCTTGGAATTAACTTAACCAGAGACGTAAAGGACCTATATTCTAGAAACTATAAATCACTCTTGAAAGACATTGAGGAAGACATAAAAAGATGGAAAAATATTCCATGCTCATGGATTGGAAGAATTAACATAGTTAAAATGTCCATGCTACCCAGAGCAATCTACACTTTCAATGCTATCCCACTCAAAATACCGAGGACATTTTTCAAAGAACTGGAACAAATAGTCCTTAAATTTGTATGGAACCAGAAAAGGCCCCGAATCTCCAAGGAACTGTTGAGAAGGAAAAACAAAGCTGGGGGCATCACAATGCCGGATTTCGAGCTGTACTAAAAAGCTGTGATCACAAAGACAGCATGGTACTGGCACAAAAACAGACACAGACCAATGGAACAGAATAGAGAACCCAGAAATATGCGAGGAACAAATAAATCATAAAATGGGCAGAAGATATGAACAGACACTTTTCCAATGAAGACATACAAATGGCTAACAGACACATGAAAAAATGTTCAAAATCATTAGCCATCAGGGAAATTCAGATCAAAACCACACTAAGATACCACCTTATGTCAGCTAGAATGGCAAAAATTGACAAGACCAGAAACAACAATTGCTGGAGAGGATGTGGAGAAAGGGGATCCCTCCTACATTGTTGGTGGGAATGCGAGCTGGTACAGCCACTCTGGAAAACAGTGTGGAGGTCCCTTAAAAAGTTAAAAATTGAGCTACCCTATGACCCAGCCATTGTACTACTGGGTATTTACCCCAAAGATACAGACGTAGTGAAGAGAAGGGCCATATGCACCCCAATGTTCATAGCAGCATTGTCCACAATAGCTAAATCGTGGAAGGAGCCGAGATGCCCTTCAACAGATGACTGGATTAAGAAGTTGTGGTCCATATATACAATGGAATATTACTCAGCTATCAGAAAGAACGAATTCTCAACATTTGCTGCAACATGGACGGCACTGGAGGAGATAATACTAAGTGAAATAAGTCAAGCAGAGATAGACAAATATCATGATTTCTCTCATCTATGGAACATAAGAACTAGGATGATAGGTAGGGGAAGAAAGGGATAAAGAAAGGGGGGGTAATCAGAAGGGGGAAGGAAACATGAGAGACTATGGACTATGAGAAACAAACTGAGGGCCTCAGAGGGGAGGGGCGTGGGGGAATGGGATAGACCGGTGATGGGTAGTAAGGAGGGCACGTATTGCATGCTGCACTGGGTGTTATACGCAACTAATGAATCATCGAACTTTACATTGGAAACCGAGGATGTACTGTATGGTGACTAATATAATATAATAAAAAATCATTAAAAAAATAAAAAATAAAATCACAGTAAAAACATTAAAAAAGAAACAACATCTACTTTCTTAGCAAATTTCAAGTATACAGTACAACATTAATCACCATGCTGTACGTTAGATCCCCAGAACTTATTTTTCTTACAACTGGAAGTTTGTACCCTTAAACCAGTATCTCCCCATTTCCTCCACTCCCAAGCCCCTTGCAACCACTGGTCTACTCTCTGGTTATATGAGTTTAACTTTTTCAGATTCCACATCTAAGTGAGATTGTGGAGTATTTGTCTTTCTGTGACTGGCTTATTTCACTTAACAATGTCTTTCAGGTTTATCCATGTTGTCACAAACAGCAGGATATCCTTCTTTTTTATGTCTCTTTTATGGGAAAACACATAAAGAAACCAGTATGAGAAGAATCTAAACAGTCTACCGTAGAGTTTTACTGAACAGTTAACTTGGACATATGTCTAATTAATTATAACATTGTAACACAGCCTTCTTACTGGGGACAGGCACAGTCTTTTAGCCAAGGGAGGGAAAG
>NW_024423786.1:9666520-9797533 GCF_017311325.1 Ursus maritimus
ATAATACCATCTCTGACTCTAGGCTTTTTGGGGTCATTCTTTTCTTAGGTTCTTCTGTCAGTTTGCCAAGCTTTCATTTGCTGCTGGCCATCTATGTCTAGAAACAGTCTAATTACAGGAAGATAGTCTGGGGATTATGTCTGTCTGTAGTTTCAGTTAATTTTCTGAAGTGTAAGGCTTTCTGCCCCTGATATCATCAATGTTACTGTAGTTGCCGTGTTTTCTGGTCCTACCTTTGGGTCTTGTTCCAACTTTGCTATTTTGAGTTCCCTGTTTGAGAAGGACATCTGCTCTGGGGTGTCAGAAAAGCCATTGTGCATCACCATCCTTTGTATTGTCCTGTGTGGTGGTGCTGGGTCCTAATACCTTGGGCTGTTTTCTGTGGTGCGCCATGCTAATCTGTGCTCCTCTTGGAGTCTCATCCCAGGCTTTCTTTTTTTAAGTTATCTGCCTTTTCTGGAATGTAAGCTCCTTGAAGGCAGGAATCCCGCTGTGGTCCCTTCTTAGTTCTCAAGCTCATCAGATGCCTTGTGTCCTGAGGGGCCCCAAGAAATATTGGGGCTGCACACACCAGAGATGTTGATATTGTCTCACTGTCTCTCTGGTCTTGCTTGTTCTCTTGGCCACAATGACCAGTAACCAAACCTATTCGTTTGGTCTCTAAGTGAGACTTAGCTTTATCTTCTGGTGTCGTGGCTGTGATGTCTTATAAGTAACCTTCATGACTCCTTTTGTTAAGGCTTATTAGGGTCTTTAGGAAGCTCCTTTAGATTTTTAGGGCACATGCTTTTTTGAACCCCTAAGGAACAACAGATTCTTTTCTCTATAATTTTTTTTCCTCTTCTCCTTTTTTTTTTTTTAAAGATTTTATTTATGTATTCGACAGAGAGACAGCCAGTGAGAGAGGGAATACAAGCAGGGGGAGTGGGAGAGGAAGAAGCAGGCTCATAGCGGAGGAGCCTGATGTGGGGCTCGATCCCATAACGCCGGGATCACACCCTGAGCCGAAGGCAGACGCTTAACTGCTGTGCCACCCAGGCGCCCCACCCTTTTTTTTTTTTTTAATAGGTCCCATTTCTCCCACAGCTGCTGGACAGAATAATTGCTCTTATTAATAAAGTCACAATGTACATTTTAAACTGCTGTGGTCCTAGAAAACAAAATAAATAAACAGAAGGCTTTGGAGTTCTTTGAAATTTATGCATGCCGAGTGGATTACATCAGTAGAAAATACAAACGATTAAGTGAAAAGTAAAATATTTATTGCACCATTTGATTCCACAATTACAAGTATCTGAATATTTAGGAATACTTCCATACCATGGTGTATTAAAATGTGAGAGTCAGAAAGAACCTTAAAACTAATTTTATACCATATAACAGACAAATGACGTGTATCCAGGATACAGATCAAACTCGTATATCTTGATAATAAAAAACAAAATAACCCTGCGAAGACAAGCTAAATATTTGAATAGACATTTTAAAAATAGGCTATAACGAGGGGCAATAAGAACATGAAAAGATGGCCAGGATAATTATTAGGGAAATGCAAATTAAAACCACGGAGCAGTAACACTACACAACCATTAAAATGGCTAATATGAAAAAGACTGACCATAGTAAGTGTTCATGAAGATGTGAGGAACCAGAATTCTCCTACCCTGCTTGTGGGAATACAAAATGGTACAACCATGTCAAGAGATGTTTGACAGTACTTTTTTAAAAGAGTAAATATATGCTTACCCCGTGACCCAGCCATTCCTCTCTTAGGTATTTACCTAAGAAAGACCAACACATATGTCCGTACAAAGACCTATCCCCACATTTCCATGGCAACTTTATTTCTAATACCCATCAGTGTACCTGATAGTATACTCAGACACAATGGAAAACTGCTCAGCAATAAAAAGAAATCAACTACCGATGTACACAACAACGTGGATGAATCTCAAAATCGTTATGCCGAGTGAAAGAGGCCAAAGCAAAAAAAGAATATGTGATGTATGATTTCATTTATATAAAATTTTAAAAATGCAAGCCAGCCAATCTATAATGACAGAAGGCAGAGCAGTGGTTGCCCGGGGACAGGAATGGAGAGAGGAATGAATTACAGAGGGCACAGCAAACTTTTACAGATATATACATTTTGTCCAAATTACACATAGCATGTTTCTCCCTACACTCTGGGTGAGTAGATTATTTTTGAAAATGTACTTTCTTTTTCATATTTCCTTTCTATATTATTCCTACAAAAGAAAGTTGCTTGGGTGCTTGTCTTTTGTACATGGTTCGTGAGTTATTTTTGTCATTCATCATAAACTAGTATTTCACAGTTAATGAGAATCTTTTATATTTTTTCTTCACTCAGCAGACTGTATGCTCATTCACTCATACCTTTTTTTTTTCTTTTTAAATAACCCAGCAATTCAATAAAAGTGATGCAGTGAAGAAAAACAGCTTTGTCTGCCTGAGAGAAGTCACCCAATAAAATTATAGCTTTAATTTTCAGACTGACCTTTCTTGTAATTTGTTTGAAGTTTCAGGATTTCAAAAGAAATAGACTGTTCACCAAGGAACACATCATCCTCTTTCCCATGGGAGATTATGAAAAGTAAAGCTTTGGGTCTAATAATCTAATAGCAACAGCCACATTGCTGTTTGCTTTCCACTTCTGTGCCTGTAAAGAGTGGAAACTGGTTATATCCAATTTTGGTCATCATTGTTTCCAAAGTAACCTCTTGGTCTCTCTCCGAATTTGAAGGAATCATGGCATGGTTTAGTGTTTCTCAGACTTCAGTACACACACAGATCACCTGGAGAATCCTATTAAAAGGCAGGTTTTCATGCAGTAGGTCTGGGGCAGAGCCTGAGATTCTGCATTTCTAACAAGCCTGTGCATGATGCCCAGGATGCTGGTCCACGGAACACACTTGACACAAGGGCACGGATAACACCAAAATGGTACACAACCCTCCTATTATTTGTTTGCTTTTAAAGCAGATTCCTCTTTGCCTAGAGATAGCCACATACCTTAGAAAAGATTGAAACACTGACCGTTTTTTTTTTAGTCTTTGTCATGAAATAGTCATCATGAACCATGTTGTGTGAAGCTCTTTGTGAAGATGAGACCAGACAGGAAGCAGAACTGGTTAAAAGACCAAAGAGAATAAAGGGAAAGGGCTGCTAGTGTTTCCAAGCCGTACTGTGTATGGGATACTAGGACTGTGTTCAAGTGGATGTCAGGTGAGTATGGGGTACTAGATTGCATCCTTAGCCTCAGTTTTTCAACCATCTATATATTCATACCTTTTCCCTGTAGATTTCCAGTGGAGCAGTCACAGTCCTGCTGCGATTCTGGCTTGGCTATGTGACTGGCTTTAGCCAATGAGGTGTTAGTGGATATGACACAAACTTTGGATAGATCCTAGAGATATTTAGGAAGCAGAATCAATAACTCTTGACCTTGATTGGGATGTGGTAGGTAAGGAAGTAGGAATATCGAATTTGAAGTTTCTAATTTGTAAGAACTGGTGGTGCTATTCATGGAGACAGAGGACTTTGGAGAAAAATGAGTTAGAGTGTTGGATCACAAGTTTAGTTTTAGATATGTGATTTTGTTGTACTTGTGGTATATGGGTAAATGTTAAGTAGACAATTGAACATTTTTTTTTTTTTTTAGCTCAGAGGAGAGGCATGAGCTGGACACATAAATTTTCAAGTCATTAGTACATAGATGGTAGTGGAAGCTCGGAGACAAAGTATGAAGCCAGGAGGAAGGGTTGTAGAGACATCCTTGGGGAATATCAATATTTGAAGTGAGCAAAGGATACCAAGAAGGTAAGAGTAGAACTACACAAATGTAGTGCCATGGAAGACAAGGCTAGGGCAGAGTGGTCCGCTCAATTGAATGCAGCTGAAAAGATCCGAAAACTGAGGAATGACACTGGTCTATTGCATTTAGCATTTAAGCAACAGGGAAGTTATTAATAAATTTGGCAATACTCAACTGGTAAGGGCACAAGCGAGGTTTTAGTGGGCTAATGAGGGAATAGAAGGTAAGAGCATAAAGATGGGGAAGACTAATGAGGAAGGGAATATATTCTCCAAGCATCCACAATTTCTGTTTTGTGCAGAAGCAATGCTGATGTGCGTGGCAGGAGGAAAAAAACTACATGGGCTAAAAAAAATGGTCATGGATAGTTCAGAAAGTAGATATTACCTTTATCAGTGCAACGTGGAGTTAAGTTGCACTGGTTCAGATGTCAAGATTCATGATTTGGATAATGGCTTTGCTCAAAATTACCTATAATTTTATTATGAAAGAAGGATACATAATATTTGTCCTTGTGTAAATAAGGTTAATGGGGTGGTTGCCATATTCAGAAGGAAAAGGTTTTTGGTACATATTTTCGTAAAACCGTTGATCTGATGATGACCTATCTTTCCCGTTTCTGTTGGATATGAAATTCCATGCAGGAAGAATCCCAACTGTTATTTCATAATTGTATCTCTGGCACCTGGAACAGCATCTGGTACAAGGAAGGGGTTCATTTACTGTTCGTTGAATGAATGAATGCTAGTTCTTTCTTTATTATTCTAGGAGTTGCTATGTACTCAGAAGGAATACAACCATACCTTGGCAACAATACTCAATGCTCCTGACTCCTCTGAAGGTTGAGTCAGTCTTGACATTTTACCAATAAGCCCAAGTCAGGGAGGATATAGTGTTCTGGAAAACTCGCCATTGAAATGAGCTCAGCATGACTTAGACTGGGCCAGATGGAATTCTGCTTTCCGGAAACCTTGGGTAAATAGCAAGTGAATGGAGTACTGCAAAATGTAATTGTTTGCATTTGCTAGCAAACCTTTGCTATTACCCAGCCATCAAAGGGAGCGTGCTCAGAATGTGAGTGCACAGAACTGAATGGTACCTAAGGAGCCCTGGGAGTTTACAAACCTCTCTCATGATTCCTCCTCAATGCCAGCAAGGATATGAGAGACATTGGGTTTGGCTGTAACAAGTGCTCTCACTTTTTACTTAATCAGAATTTGCATTGTTTTCTCATTACAGTATTAAAATGTGAATTTTGCCTCCATGTGCTATGGAAATAACAAAGCCCCAAAACATTTGGTTTTATCCGTAGCACCTTCCGTCTTAGAATCTCCAAGGATCTCATAAGCTGATAATGTTCTTTCCAAATGAGCTATTTTGTAATCACACTCCACATGATTGTTTAAAATGATTATTATTGTTTCACCTTAATATAAAAAGATTTATTTGCCAATAGAAAACTGAGTTTACCCAGGAATGCTTGTGTTAACTGCCTCTTAGCTCATCAAGGTCTGTGGGAATCTGGAGACTGAAATGCAAATGTTAGTTTCTGGTTCTGTACATTCCAAGAAAATTAGGAGCTAAATTTACATATTCATAGACAAATTTTGCAATTCTACCTCAGTGCTCAGGGTGGGGTATGACCTGGGCAAAAGGAGGGAAAGATGAAGCGGATGGAGGGTGCTGTTTGGGGAAGATGTGGGATGGGGGCATAGAGCAAGAACTACAGATGCATTTCTCCCTTTCCCTGTCCTAGGTTTAGGATTAGGATGGGATTTCCAACCCTTTGAAGCTTTCTTTTGTCCAGTGTTGCTGAATTTCCAACACCCTATTCCATATCTGTTGGCTTTTGTTTTGTTTTGTTCTGATTGAGCAGGTGTCATCTTGCTCAAGAGATCATACCAATGACTGATTTTAGTGCCTCTCTTCATCATCTCAATCACTGCCTACTACTCGTTGATACTTTCCTGACAGTATCCAGACTGCTTTTAGGTGAAAAAAAATTGGTTTTATTTGAGTATTGTTGACACACTATGTGACATAAATTTCAAATGTACAACACAGTTATTCGACAGCTCTATACGTTATGCTATTCATCAAAGTGTAGCTACCATCTGTCACCATACAGTCCAGTTACAATGCCACTGACTATACTCCCTATGCTGTGCCTTTCATCACTGTGACTTATTCATTCCATAACTGGAATCTTATATCTCCTACTCCTCTTCAGCCATTTTGCCCGTCCCTCCATCCCCCTCTCCTCTGGCAACCATCAGTCTGTTCTTTGTATTTATAGGTCTGATTCTAGTTTTTAAAAAAGTAGGTGAAAGAAAAAGTAGGTGAACAATTTTATGATGTGATACTTGGAGGTTTCTATTTTATGATCCCTCTGCTTACTTTATACCAAGACTCTACATTTTGTAGGTCAAAATTTTTTACTAACCATGTATGGTTATTTCCCTGTTCTGAAATCACTTCTCTTTTATCACTGAGATGACTAACTCTTCATGTCAGGGTTGGCAAACTTTTTCTATAAAGGAAAGAGTAAATATTTTAGGCTTTGTGGTCCATGAAGTCTCCCTTCGCTATCCCATTGTACTTAGCTATACCACTGTTGTGCAAGTACCAACATATGCAATATGTGAGTGAATGGGTGTGGCTATGTGCCAGTAAAACTTTATTTACAAAAACTGGAATTGGTGGTGGGCTGGATTTGGCCTGTGGGCTATAATCTACAAGGAGCCTGTTTTAAATCACAGTTCCCATGGTTTCTCCATTTTTATAACGTTGGAACAGGCATGCATGGGGCTCCAGTATGCACTCAGAATTATGATGACTCCCAGCTTTGTTATTCTCTCCCTTTCCACATATTCAATAGGGGATCTTGCATTGCTTTTTAGGGTAATAGCATCATCTCAGTAGCCTCATGATCTGGTTCTTTCTAATCTTATTTGATGCTCTTCTCTCCTTTCATACTCTGCTTCGGCTCCCCTGACCTTCTTGCCATTCCCTGAAAATAGCAGATATGCTCCCGCTTGAGACCTTGACTCACTTTTCTCTCTGCTTCTCCTCCAGATAGTTCCAATCTCACTCTGTTTTCTTCACATCCCTAACTCAAAGGTCACCTTCTCAGTGAGACCTATTGTCCTGGTCATTGTCTAGTTAGAAACACAGCAACAACTAGGTTTTTCAAACAGAGACTGTAATAGGAGATTGCTTGCAAATCAAAAGCCTGGAGATACAGAAGGGATAGGTGAGCCTACACAGAGATTCATGGCAGCCGGGGGGCTGGGGGAGAAAAGGGGAAATGGTGTAATCCAGAGCTTGTTCCTGTCCCGCCACAGTGTTGCATGCTTCTGGCTCCACCACCGCCACTGCCTTGCAGCAAGACCAGAGTCTGTACTTCCATTGGTGCTTGGAAGCTAGAAGAGACTGGGTCCTGGTGTTACCACTGCCAGAGCCAGAGCCAGAGCCATTAACTGCTGCACCGCCACTACTCTTGGTATCACTCTGTCTGATCAGGGATCAAAAGCCCTCCCACCCCCCAATTCCACCTTGACAGCTATAGTTACTTAAAGCACCACTAGAAGCAGAAAGAACATTGCTTCTTCCTTCCTTCTGCCTTCCAGTCTCCCATCAGTGCCTCCCATTAGCAGAAGGAGCATTGGCAGAACCTCACTAGTGCCAGCTGCAAAGGGATCTTGGAAATGTAGTTTGCAAGCTTCTAGCCCCCTGCTTTACAGAGCTGACTCTGGAAGGACTAGAATAGAGCAGAGAGACATTGGGTCAATAATCAGCATGCCCTAGCTACTCTGTTTAAGGTGACAGCTCTCAACAGCATCCCTTTTCCCTGATTTATTTTTTTCCAAAGCTTGTATCACTACCTAACATACTCCTTATGTATTCACTTCTTTTTCAACTATCTCCCTTCCTAGAATGTAAACTCAATGACAGTAGGGATTTTGTTCATACCTGTAACCCAGTTCCTAGTAGAATATAGAGAACATTAAATAAATATTTGTAGAATGGTTTAGTGAATCCCTTAACAACACCAAGGACTGTTCCTGAAAAGTACTGTGCTTCAGAGCCAGGTTTGACAACTTTGAAGTATCATAGAAAATAAAGGATCAGGGGAAAGTGCTTCTCTCTCTCATTCTTTTTCTCTTCCCTTATATATGCATATTATATTTATATTTTTTTCCTCTAGAAAGCATGCACTCTGAACACTGACCATTTTTATTGGCATTATAAACCTATTCAGAGAAGGGTCCCTACATCCAAATCTGTGCCTTCAGGTATTCTGCAAATGTTACAGTGTCTTCAGACTAGTTTTATGAGTTTGCTAGGACTGCTATAACAAAGTGCCACGAGTTGGGTGGCTTAAATAACAGAAAGTAATTTTCTCACAGTTCTTGGAACTAGAAATCTGAGATCAAGGTGTCAGCAGGAACGGTTCCTTCTGAGAGCCTTGAGAGTAGTATATGTTCCAGGCCTCTCTTTCTGGTTTGTAGATGGCCATCTTCTCTCGTATCTTCATACCATCTTCCTACTATATGTGACTGTGTCCAAAGTTTCTCTTTATATAAGATCACCAGTCATATTAGATTGGAGCTCACCCTAATGACTTCATTTTAATTTAATTACCTCTTTAAAGGTATACTTTAAACTCAAAATCCAGTTACATTTTGAAGTTCTCGGGGTTAGGACTTCAACATATGACTTTTTGTAGAGACACAATTCAACCCAAAACAAGAATCAAGTCAGGCTCTCCAAGTCTATGTGTTGCAACCTGGGCTTTATCTTTACAGTTTTTGAACAATTGCTTATAGGTTTAAAATTGAAAACCTTTTTTACTTGAGATCTTCTGTGTTTTATTTTCCCAGTTTCCTCACAAATAATTGGAGGAATATGGTAACACCATATATTTTTTTAAGATTTTATTTATTTGAGAGAGAGAGTGAGTGAGAGCGAGTGAGCACAAGCAGGGGGAGGGGAGAGGGAGAGAGAGAAGCAGACTCCCGGCGGAGCAGGGAGCCCTATGCAGGGCTCAGTCCCAGGACCTTGGGATCATGACCTGAACCGAAGGCAGACGCTTAACTAATTGAGCCACCCAGGCGCCCCGGTAACACCATACTTACCGTGTTGTTTTCCTGAACCAGGAGACTTCTGTGCACATATTCAAAGGTGGAGGCTGAACAGATGCTTTCTCTACAAACACTGCATAGAGGTGATTGGGTGAATATAAGTACGTGTTAAGAGATTAGACTTAGCAATTGCAACAAAAGTGCCAAGACTGGTAAAGAAAAGGTTCTGTGCTGCTCCTGCACTAACATCCAGTGATGAATGTCTCACTATAAAGCAGATTGCGTAGCAAGGGACACCTCGGATCACAAGATTACACAGCACCTATTGACTGGTGAGGCCGGCTCTGTGTTTATAAGTCAGTGTTCCGTAGGGAGGACCCTAAGTTGGTAGCTGATGGACTAGCCAGCAGCTCTGATAGGGGAGGGTTCAGCAAGAAAACATACCCTCTTTGACCTTGATGTAAATCGAATCTGTCATGGAACACACAGTTGAGCTCTCATCTTGTCTGTTGGCAGCCTTGTTCTGTGAACAGCCCAACAGATATCTTTCCATTCTTTCCCTGAATATTGAGTGACCTTGGAAATAGCCTAATCTGTCTTGGCAGATTGAAGATAGAGAAAACAAGCAGGAGAGACAGACCTGCTGGTTCCTGCTATTGATCAGTGACTTGAATGAAAGCTCATTATGAACTGGAGAGATGTGTCAGACACGGGTGTCAGGGGTGGAAAAACTCAAAACAGACCCTGGCAGCAGGGAGAAGTGATAAAAACAAAACACACACACACACACACACACACACACACACACACCAGAAACCTTTGTTCCTTCCTTGGGTTAGTTTATTCCTGGTGCTCAGCCATTTCTCTTCAATCATGACACTTTGGAAGCTGCACAAAGAGAGATACCTTTCCTAGAAATTAATCACTTGGTTAGTCTAGTCTTCTCATTTTATACTTGGGTAAACCAAGGCCAAGAGGGATGAAATGATTGTGCAAGATTCCACAGAGAGTTAGCAGCACAGTTGGGACACAGGTCTGACTTAATCCAAATTCAATTTCTTTTGCCACATTTTTCAGCTTCTCTCTGTGCCCAGCACTGTGTCTCAGGGTCCCACCTTTAGACTGTGAAACAGCAAGAGCTTGGCCTTGGGCAGACCAATACAGTTCCAGAAAGAGGGCAGAACTGAGGACAAACAAACATGGGTTTGAGTTCTGACTGACAGTAGACATGTCAATTTGGGCATCCCATTTGACCTCCCCAGGCCTTACTTTCCTCATTTTTAAAAAGGGATATATGAATGCTTGCTCTCCTTGCTCATCTGGGAGGATGTGAGATGAAAATCAGTACGTGGACACAGTTGTGGGCCCTAGCTACAATGAGTGTTCTCCCGGAGGGGTAATCTCTTACTCTGTTCATATCTAATAATGCTGCAGCCAGAAATAGTTAATCAGATTGTCCCAGCAAGCCTGGGGGGCCAGAACCAGAGCTGTGCATTGTGATTAGAAGGAGGAGTGGTGTATTAGTCAGGGTTCTCCAGAGAAACAGATCCAATAGGGTGTGTGTGTGTGTGTGTGTGTGTGTGTGTGTGTGTGTGTACGGAGAGATAGAAAGAGAGGGAGGGAGGGAAGGAGGGAGATACTGAGATTGGGAGATAGAGCTTTAATTTGAGGAATTGGCTCACATGATTTTGGGGGCACAGTCCCAAATTGGCAGGCCAGACCAGGCCAGCAGGCAGCCCAGGAAAGAGTCGATATTAAAGCTTGGGTCCAAAGGCAGTCTAAAAAACAGAAACCCTTTGTCCTTGTGGAATCTGTCTTTTCTCTTCAGGTTTTTGATTGGATGAGACCCACTTAAATTATGGAGGGTAACTGCTTTACTTAGAGTCTACTGATTTCAATGTTATTGCACTAAAAAAAATTCTTCACAGTAACATCTAGACTGGTGTTTGACCTAAAACTGAGCACCAAAGGACCAGCCAAGTTGACGCATGAAATCAACCATCACAAGTGGTAGGGATTTATAAAATCTGGAACATTTGGGGGATGGAGGTTGGGCCTCCCTGAATGGAAGGTAGTGTAGAAGTTCAGAGGGACTCAGGTGCAAAATATCAGACCTGCCCTAAAGCACCCGTTTTCTGAGAACCAGACTTGTCTTACAGTGTTGCGAGAAGCCAGAGTTCTCGCTTCTTCCCACCTTTGATCAGAGAAAACATAAAGGAGAGAGAGAGAGGGAGATGGCGCCCCCTTGCTGTCTCTGTTCGTCTCCATTAGCTTCCATCCTTAACCAGTTCAGGTTCCCTTTTCCCACTGCCCCCACCCTCTACCCCACCAAAACCAACTTGCCAAAGGACTGTACCATTGTCGAAAACTCTCTCTGTCTGCAGGAAGAAGGCAGGCTGATGACCTGAATGTTCCCATGTGGAGGAAATCCAACCACAGCTTAGGTAATGGCAAGTATACAGAGAGAAAATCTGAAATATATATCTAGAGGTGCAAGACCCTGCCTAAAGAGTGTCATGTACTCCATGTGCCATCAGTGTATCCTGCAAAATGTCACTTCCTTTAAAGGTCACAAGCTCTATCGATTCCTGATTCTCTTTCTGTGTAGCAGATTCCAAACAATTGCTTACATGATAGATTAGATGAGTGGATGGTTTAAGACGGTCTGGCATTCTTATCAAAATGGAGAGGAAAGGGAATTTTCTTTAAGAATGCCACACTGCATAAGCTATCAGTGGTAATTCTGTGTATTATGTATTGCCTACTAATTATAGTTTTGCATGCTCCTGTCCGCCTCCTTCCCTCCCTCTGAACAGCCTCCTTTCCCCTTTCTTCCTTTCCCTTTTGCTACCTTCTTTCTCCTCTTTCTTTCTTTCTTTCTTTCTTTCTTTCTTTCTTTCTTTCTTTCTTTCTTTCTCCTTCCTTTCTCCTCCCTTTCTTCCTCTGTAAATGCACATTGAGTGCCTACTGTGTGCCAGGCTGCTGTGCAATGTAATGGTATAATAACAGTAAACAATAAACATAGACTCATTATCATAGAGCTTATATTTTAGGGGAGGGGTGGCAGAGACAGACGTTCAGCACAAATACCATAAATAATAAGTGCTATGAAAGAAAGGTATTGGGGGCATGAGAGCCTGTATCAGCAGGACTTGATCTAGTTCATGCTGTAGAGTGCTAAAGATGGAAAATTCTTAGAACTGAGAGAATCAGGAGTAGAAAAGTTTATTGGGTGAAAAGAAGGGATAGAACATTCCAGAAAAGGGAAAAGTATTTGCCAGGGTCCTGCTGTGGGAGGGAGTTATCTCATATTTGGAACAGGGGGAAAACCAAAGAGGGGGTGGACGTGGTAGGGGGCGCTGGAGATGGGTGCAGAGGTGGGCAGGGGCTTCCCTAACAGGTTTGAGCTCTGACCTGGGAGGTTAGCATCGGCAAGGCCACCAGCCTGGCATGTGAAGAACAGATGGTAGGTGTTGGGGAGGACATCACCAGAGCTTTAAGAAGCCCAGGTGAGACATGATGGCTTTGACTCAGGTGATTTCCATGAGGAAGGAGGCAAATATTTGGAATGCAGAGAGATTCAGGAAATAAAAGAAGCTGAACTATTTGACAAGTTTTATGACCTTGCATAAAGAAGTCAGTTAACTACCTTGACCTCAGACTCCTTATGAGCAAAGTGGGCTATTATTACCTGCCCTGCTTTCTTTGTTCCCAATGAGTCTTTGGATATCTACCAGATATAATTCACCCTGCCATGAACCATGGATATGAACCACAAGTGACCCCTGTTCCCAAGGGACTCACAATCTATGGGGGAGCAGACAATATCATACTTTATGACAGTTGCATAATCCAGGTGAGTGGGGGGATTGAAGAGAGCCAGAGAAGGGCCCCTAATTGTCTCTGGGAGGCCAGAGAGGACTTTCAGGAGGAGGCGATGTATCAGCCAACCATGAAAGGATGAGTAGGAGTTTGCCGGTGAGGCAGCTATGGAGGATTGAGTAAGGGGCATCAAGAAGAAATGATGTAATACTTCATAGCAGCAGTTCTTACCAGGGGTAATTTGCCCCTCAAAATGTCTGGAGACACATGATTAGCACAACCAGGCTGGGGGTTACTGGTAGATAGTGGTTAGAGGCCAGGGATGCCGTTAAACATCCTACAATTCACAGGCCAGTCTTCTACCACAAAGAAGTATCTAAACCCAAATGTCAGCTGTGCTGAGGTTCAGAAATGCTGCCTTTTAGGATAATTGGTGGAATAATACATGTGAAAAGTGTTCGCAAATTATGAAGTTCTGTACGTGGGTAAAGTCTTCAGGTTTTCTAATCCTTGATGACGTTGTTATGAGATACGGCTAAGGAGTCAAAATGACTGTTCCTAACGCACACGAACATATACTCGTACTCTGTCGTAGTACCCCGTATGTCTGCTGAGAAGCAGGGAGAACAAAAATGGGAGGACAAAGTAATAAGAGTGTAGGCAAATGCAGTCCCTGTAGGGGGGGATGTGGAGCTGGATGCTGGAATGGCCGGCCTTCTAAACTGTGTGAGTTGACAGGCTCGTTTTGACAGATAATCCCATGTGTTTGCATGTGGAAGCAGATCAGTGGTACCCATGACTCTGCTCTCATTTCTGAGCATCAAATCCTGAAGCAAAATGAAGCCCAGAATGACCTAAAATGGGGCATAATCATTGGATGCTTTTGTTTCTTCTTCCCTCTTCTGAGGAAGATCTGAGACCACTGGCCTTAGGCAGAGCTCACTTTATCCAAACGCAGCTTCTTGAAAGGTGGGGAGTGACGAGAGGTTAAGAGCATGCTGTCTCATCAGGAATACTATTGAGTTGCAGGACTCTTTAGATTTTGGACAGGGCTAGAATTTTTTTTTGTGGGGGAGGGGTAGAATGCAATAATAATATCAACACACTTAAAAAAACCAACACAAACCAATTTTGTGAGACCAAGTAATGGAATGTCACATGTAACCCGAATATTCTCTGGTACTGTGAAATCATAGTTCTCAAATCTGGAACTCTCAAGATTAAGGAAGAATGTGCTTCTGACGGTCCGAAATGAAATTTACCTTGCTTTATGGGACTCCTTGCTTTGCTCTCTGTGATTTCTTTGTTGATATTTCAAACCCATCATCAGTCACTTGTTTCATCACCCACCATTGTTTCTGGTGCAACGAAGGTGACAATGGCTCTGAATAATCGTTGATAGGCATATCAGTAGATGGCATTCTTGTGCTGTTTTATATCTATTCCTGTGGATTATTTCTGCATGCCTTATAGTAATCCCCCTATTCTTAAAATCCGTTAATGACCCTGCATTTCCTACTTAATGAAGTACAAACTCCTTAGCTTGTGTTAAAGCAACAGAATCTGCCTGCCTCAAGCAAATGGGGTAGCTCAGTAAATCAAAGGAAGAGACCTGGGGAATGAGACCATCCTGGGAATGATAGGACACAGGGATGCCCCCAGAGGTCTCAGAGGCTAGAGTGCATGACCTGCTTTCTAGAAAACTGCCAGAGAATGACTCAGGTTCAACCACTCTTGGTGACTGGTGTTTGAAGAATACTCATATTCCCAAAAGAGAGAATATGATCAGTCCAGCTTGAGTCAAGTGGTCTGCTTTCCATCTTGGACCAATCACTGTGGCCTGGGGGAGGTACTAGACTTGGCCTAATTTGGGTCGTATGGATGTGCTGGCATCTGTTACCAGCTCCAGAGAGAGATGCTGGGGAGACACAAGCAAGCCTCTACAAACCCATGCCTAGTGTTCTCCACAGCTTACGCAGACAACCTATTTGAGTGATAGATATACACCCAGTACATGCACTCTTTTCTTTATCAAAACTGAACTCTGATTTGGGATATATTTCACGTATTTTTTAATTTCCCTACTCCACACCTTTGTTTATAATGTTTACATTTCTCCACAACTTGGTTCCTCCCCAAAGCCTCAAGGTCAAGTGCTGCCTTTCTCTAACATTTTACAGATTCTAGTTGCAGGGCGTTGGTTTCTCCACATTTTGGATTCTAGTAGCACTTTGTTTCTTGACACTCTGGGTGTGGGTGTGAGACATGAGGTGGGGACAGGGAGCCAGAGTGTGGTAGAAAAGGCAGGATGGGGGAGGATGGATGGTGAAGGGTCCTTTGGACAGTGTAGCCGCTGAGGGGCTTGGGTCAGGATGGCAGTGGAGAGGAGAGGTCTAAGTGGAAGAGAAGGCAGTGTAGATGAGGAATTAAGTGGTGAAGTGTAGAAGGCAGTGTAGATGAGAGTCAAACAGGCCTGGATTTGGAAGCTGATTTCCACTTTCTGACTATGTGACAATGGCTTTATCTTCATGTCTCCTCCCTGTGTCTCATTTCCTTATCTATTAAGTAGGAATCATGATGTTTACCTCATCATTTATATATTTGTAAGGATGGAGCACAGTAATTAAGGTATAGCATGGAAATCAGAAATTAAAGGCTTTGATTTCTTACACCATAGTTGTTAAAATGTAAATTATAAAAAATAATTCAAAACTTTCATAAAATCTAAAAGATGCCAGGCTAACTTTTGTCTTTCTCACTAAAAATAAAGAGGAAAATGTTGGGAAATATTCATCCTTAAGTATTGGAAAAAAAAAAAAAAAAGACCAGGTGGGGCAAAACCTTTGAAGAATACTCATTTTCTTATGTTAAACACAATATTTTCTCCGTAATTTCAATGAGTTCATGAGATAAAGCAAACCCTAAAGTATCAGTTTCACCACTTAAATGTGTAAATTGCTTGAAACTTTGCTTACTTAAAATTATAAAATGTATTTATGATAGGAACCTGATTTGTTCACCTAAGCTATAAAATGAACTTACTGGTCTTATTTTAATTTAGCTCACTGTTACAGATGTCACATGGATATTGTCGATCAGAAAAAAGGCAAAGAAAATAAATCCTCAAGCCACTAGGTCCAGTTTTTCTTTTGTAATGATAAGTAATGATAAATGAATAAAGAAGTGCCTTTAGCAAATTCATATCAAAATACGACATGTATTAGTCTGCCGAGGCTGCCATAACAAACATCATGGACTGGGTGGCTTGAATAGCAGATGTTTATTTTCTCATAGTTCTGGAGGCTTTATGAGATCAGGTTTTCTTTTCTTTCCTTTCATTTTTTTTAAAAGTATTTATTTATTTGTCAGAGAGAGAGAGAACAAGAGAGAGAAAGAACAAGAGAGAGAGAGAACAAGCAGGGGGAGTGGCAGGCAGAGGGAGAAGCGGGCTTCCCGCTGAGCCGGAGCCCAGTGCAGGGCTCCATCCCAGGACCCTGGGATCATGACCTGAGCCAAAGGCAGACACTTAACCGACTGAGCTACCCACGTGCCCCTAAGATCAGGTTTGCAACGGGGTTTGGATTCTGGGGAGAACCTTCTTCCTGGCTTGCAGATAGCACCCTTTGTGCTGTGTGCTTACATGGCAGAGAGTGAGAAGGAGTACTCAGGTGTTTTTTAAAAGGATACCAATCCTATGGGATCAGGGCCCCACTTGGGTGACCTGATTTACCCTTACTTACTTCTTCAGGGGCCCCATCTCCAAATATAACTACATGGGAGATGAGGGCTTCAATATATGAATTTTGTGGGGGACACAGGTTCTATCCATGAAAAAGGACAAAACCTCATTTGTTCACAGTACTAAATGTTAAATGCAGATTGGCCGTGAGCATTGCAGAGCAGTGGATGTTCAGGCGCAAGTATTCCTGATCTGTACAGGGGTGGTGAGGGTCCAGGTAATTAGTCCCATCTCTGGATTTTCAGGTTTCCACTGAATGTTACTTCCTTGATTGAATCTGGCTCCTCTGTACACTTTCACAGGACTCTGAACCTCACCTCCATTGCATTGATCTCTGTAATTACTTAATGGTTAATGTCCTTCACTGTTAGACTCCAAGTCTGATTTCCAGGTGTGGAATACAGAATCAGTCCGGTATCTCAATGATATTTCAGTCCTGGGCACCTGTTTGTGAAATGAATAATGCTCAAAATCCAGATGCTAGCCCATTTTAGGGAGCTAACAGGGAACTTGCTGAACATCAGCATGGGGGATGTGCCCTGACAGAGCAGAGGCTCTAATCTTAGTAGATTATTTGAGAGCTAAACAGGAAAAGCAAAGCCAAAACCCAAGTGAACACATTAGGGCAACATGATTGGTGTGCAAATGCATGCTGAGGCCTGAGGGAAGCTTAAAGGCTTTTGTCCACCAGACTAACTTCAGGTAGCACCTAGAAGAGTGGCTGAGGTCATGGACAATCTATTTCCCTGGTGAGGATGGTGGCTTCAGTGCCAGATGGGGCCAACTGGCTGAGGGGAGGGCGTTTGGGTTTCCAGCTGGGGAGAGCTGATTTGGATGGTATGCACCTCTTATGTCACAAAACTCCTGTACTTTGGGTTATGTTTGCTTGTGTCTTTGCTTATCACCCTTGTAGTTGAAAACTCACCCTTTTGATCCCTGCTGCAAATGCTGAGCGCATGGACTCAGCAAATGTTTGCTGAATCAGATGGACTTGATGAGCTGGCTTTGATAAGACAGTTAAAGCTTCCCCAGGATTACAAATCAGCAAGAGGTGAATGTCTTCCTAAAATCTCTCAATTGGATCCATTTCCTCTTTTATAGTCCTCCCATCTTGGGATACATCTTCTGCCAGAAAGAAGCATAGAACCCCACATCTAGACCTTGAGAAGAAGGAATATAACACAACATTGGTGATCGGATGTCATTGTGCCATCAGGACAATCTGAAGAACTGGTAAACATACAGATTCCGGGGTCCCACCCTCAGGGAATCTTATTCCGTTAACTTGGAGTGGAGCCCGGGTGAGTGCCTTGTTTTCCATAAGCTCTCAGGTGATATGAGCCAAGTGGTCCATGACCTATACCTAGAAGAGTTAGTACACGTCTCCTGAGGATCCTGGTGAAGTGTAGGCTTGCTTTCATTAGATCTTGGGGAGGGAGGCTGACATCCTGGGTTTCTAACAAGCTTCCTGAAGTCAATTTCTGCTGGTCTATGAACCACACTCTGAGTGTCAAGGGCAGAAAAGTCACGAATGTGACAGTTGAGTTTGGGCTCCGGAGTCCGTCACAGTTTGAGTCTAACTTGACCACTTTCATTTGACAGCCTCTCCCAGTCTCCAGATCCTCGTGTCTCAAAGGAGAATAGGTACAGGGATTAAATGTGACAATAATATACATAAAACATTCGTTATATTGCTTGACATGCCATTAGTTCTCCATGAATGTATGCTAGCCCATTATGTTGTTATTAATAATAAATCCTGCTAATTCAGTGCAAATTAGTCAGAGACGTTTGTTTTATAATCTGTCATTTTTTTCCGCTCATTTCATTTCTATGAGAATCGAGACCATGTTTCCATTCCTACTGTACACCACATCTGGAAAATAGCAAACATGGGCCAGTCCCCTACCAGATACCCAGTACATAACACATTCTTAATAAGATGTCACATTGATGAACATCCAAACATCTGGATGAGGAGCTAACTTATCTTGCTCCAGATATTGGCTATTACGTTTGCAGAGCAGGTGCACCTAGCACTGGGTCGATGTGATTCAAAACTGAGAGGCTCCCCAGTGAAAATTTCAGCCCAGATAGGCTGTTTGACATCTTGGGAAACAGCAGCCCACAGATTGGCTCAATTGCTGGTCTTCAGCTTCTCACTATGTGCATTCTTAGTGATGTAGTAGCCTGTTGTTCTGTCCTGAGTTTGTTTAGAGCGTGTTTAAAGGTTTTTCTTGGAAAAAGCAAAGGTCCTGAGGGCAGGGTAATGTTTACTCCATAGGCAAATGTTATAGCATAACAGGTAAGCTCTCAGGCTTTGCCTTCACACCGATCTAGGTTCAAACCTTGGCTCTGCCACTTTATGCCTGTCTGGCTCGGGTTCACGTGCCTAATCTCTCTGAGTCCCATTTCCCTCAGAGCAGCACTGCTGGGATTTTACTTACCAACTGTCAGTGACCTTAATGTCATGTGCCTTGTTCTTCTAGGTGAAGCCAGAGTCAGGTACTGGTCACTGCAAGTGAACTGTGATAGTTTGAGCCATAATCCCATGTTTGGGGACACGTCTGGTTCACAATATAAATACACATTTAAATTTAATTTTCACTATAGATGGCCAATGTCAGAGTGAAAAGAATTTCTGATGATTTTTATTTTCTTTTAAGACTATGGGGTACTGTGAGTGCTCTTTGGGAAGAAAGGGTGAAGGTTTTGTACATGATGGAGCATAATACAGCTCTCAAATGCGAGAAAAACTAAGGTCTCTTTCACATATGCTGTTATATTTAACCACTGGTGTTGTTCTCCCTCTGGTTTTCAGATGAGAAGCTGAAGGACAGCAAAGATGTTCTCCAAGGTAATGGGTGGCACTGTGGGAATTCAAATCCATTTAATCTGATCCCAAAAAACATGCCTTGAAATAGCCCATTTCCAGACCACACAGTTCTTTCTCACAAGATGGTAATTTTTTAAACTAATAAAAGAGTCAATGATTCCAGTTAATTCCAGAAGGAGGAATTTATCTTTCTGCCTTCAGTAACTGGATGAATTAGAAGTTTCATGTGAAAAATGATATTTGTGTTATAATGTATGTACATAACATTGGCATTACAATCAATGTTTAATTACAATTAATGTCTATTGTCCCGATTATTTTGCAAACACCCTCATCTACATGAAAAGCCTTTGTGATTCTAACAGTAAGAGCCAGTTTTCATGATTTACAATCCCCAAATGGTGTATCTGATGAACCAATCAAAAAGCACAACTAGAAACTAAGTGTTTAGCTTGTAAGGTATAGGGCCAGCAGAAATCCCAGCAGAAGCTGCCTCTGAATCCCATACAAAACACACCTTGATTGATTAATTGATTGATTCATTCATACACATTCATTTTTTCTCTCTTTTGACAGATCTCATTTTCATTTTTTGCATCTTCCATAAATATCTTCAGCTTGAATGAATGGATGATTAATTACCTCATTCCAGACTTAGGAAACTTACATTTTTACAGCTCTGTGGCTGTTTTTTGCTCCTGTATAGCACATAGCTGGTCACACTGACTGCAAGCTTGTGGGTGCCATGGAATGGGATTCAATTTAGTGAATACTCATTGGAGCTTCTACTTTGTGTTGGGGCCATACTGATACTGGAAATATAAGGATGAGTAAGATGATGGTGAAAATCATGATACGTCTGTTATGGACTGAACTGTGTTCCCCCTGAATTCATATGTTGAAGCCCTAACCCCCGCTGTGACTGTATTTGGAGATGGGCCTTTAAGGAGGCAATTAAGATTAAGTGAAGTCATATGGGTGGGCCCTAATCCAATAGGACTGGTGTCCTTATAACAAGAGGAAGAGCTAGCTACCAGAGAGTTCTCTTCCCCTACACACACAGAAGAAAGGCCATATGAAGACATGGCAAAAGGTGCTGTCTGCAAGCCAGGAAGATCATTTTCACCAGAAACCAACTGCTGGCACCTTGATCTTGGACTTCCAGTCTCTAGAACTGTGAAAAAAAAAAATCTGTTGTTTAAGCCACCCACTCTGTGTCATTCTGTCGTGGCATTCCAAGCTGACCAGAAGAGAAGTGAAACAGCTAACTTATTTTGAGAGAGCACTCTTGGTGAGCCATGGAGCTGGACACTGGGCATCATAGAGACAAATAAGCCATGGTCCTTGCCCCTGGTGAACACACCAGACACCCAAGTTGGTGAGTACATGTATATGTTCACATCTCAGAGTGCAGAGCAAGGGCAGCTAGCTACAGAGAAGAGTTGGGTGAAATTCACACAGGTGAATCTGGTGCGGGGGGTGGGGGGTATGGTCAGAGGGGAAGAGGATAAAGACCTCTCCCCCGTCCATTGTTCAAAGTTCACTCATGATCTTGTCTGCCTGATCTTGTGTGTTTAACCTCTTTCCTGGTTGTGTTCTTCCTAGTCAAGTTCTGCTTTAATAGAATCCCTTTAAGGGGCTTCATGATGGCAAGGAGTCTGAAAGTTAAATTGCAGCTATCTAGAGCATCTTCTTTGCATAGACTTTTTCTAAAAAGTTTGAGTCTCCTATTAGAGTTTTTCTGAGGTGTATGCTAGGAGAATAAGATTCACTCCTTTCCTCCTTGCCTGAGCAGAAAGGTGACTCGTCTGTTCTTGGTGTTTGGCATGGACTATAGGATGGAGCTATGGTAGGCTGAAAACAAGGTTTCCCTGTGGATGACTTCCTTTGTGATCCAAGCCCCCCGAGTCCTCTAGATCTGTGTGTCTGGGTACACAGGGACACTGTGTAACATATGTCCAGGAAGTGGGCCTTTAGAATCAGGCTCTGATGAAGAGTCTTGCCTCCTCCACTCAGCAACTGTGTGGCTCCAGGCAAATTGTTGCATCTCTTAGAGACCCAGTGCACTCATTCAGAAGGGAGAACAGTGGTACCCAGGATGAAGTCAGTGCTGCACTTCTGTAAAACACTGGGCATAAAACCTGGCACATGGTAGAGGCTCAATATATATTTTTATTGTTTTGCAATTTGGAGAAGACTGGCAGAAATGTAGTTGTGGGGCACCTGGGTGGCTCAGTCGTTAAGCGTCTGCCTTTGGCTCAGGGCATGATCCTGGAGCTCTGGGATCGAGCCCCACGTCAGGCTCTTCTGCTGGGAGCCTGCTTCTTTCTCTCCCACTCCTCCTGCTTGTGTTCCCTCTCTCCCTGGCTGTCTCTCTCTCTGTCGAATGAATAAATAAAATCTTAAAAAAAAAAAAAAAAAAAGAAATGTAGTTGTTACTATTATGCAACCATTGTGACCCAGGGTCTACATTATGTCAGTTTACCAATCAATTGAAGTTAACGTGTCCATTTCACGTGGTTTTTACAAAGACAACATGCAGTAACACAGACCTATATCTGAATTATAGTAGGTACTCAGTAAATGTCAGTTTTCAATTCCTTCTCAGCAAGAGCAGATATTGTTTACACCTTTGCTGCGTGGGTGAACTGTTACTCTTCCTGACTCCTGCTCACACCAATGGTTATTTGTGATTCCATGCATTAACCTCTTAAAATGGGTAGGAGGAGTCTGCATTATCAAAACTTTTAAATGTGAAACCTGTGAGTGGTATTTGGAGATTGAATTTTAAATATTACTAACATTCCAATTACTTCCAAGTCAAAGGTGACACTGCTGAAAATGCAGTCAACCCAGGTTTCTGGTTTAATTCCTTAGTTCAGTGTAGAGACCTGAAATCTCCTGGTATCCTCTATTGAAATAATTGAGGTTAAGGACTAGCAGGTGTACAAGCTAAGGCACCTGCCCTCAAAGCATCCGCAGTCTATTCGCAGTAGGCATGTAAAAAGCCTTAAATAAACTGAAATAGAAAGGTTGGGCTGTGTGGCTTAGTCATTCAGTTTTTGTAAACAGTAACTACTCTGCCTGGTGAATTCCCGTTCATCTTTCAGACATCAGTCCAGAACATCAGTTCTTCCTGGGAGTCTTCATGGGCCAACTTCCCCATGTCCCCTACATACATTCTCTCTCTCTCTCTCTCTCTTGAAGAATCTTGTAGTTCCTTTTACTGCTGGTCTATGTTTACTGCTCACCATTGCATCCTTAGTGCCAGATAGCTTGGCACATAGCAAGTGTTGAATACAGGCCAGTTAATTTGACTGGCATATAATAGAATGGGGTGTTGCTTTATTTTAGGTGACGAAACTGATTTCTTGAGAGAAGGAAATTTGTAGCAGTAAAGACTAGACTTAGGGATTCCGATCATTAGTGTTGTCACTGCTTTATGACTCCGTCACCTTCTCACAGTTGGTTCTTCAGACCTGAATAGTGACTTCTTCAGGATCTAGAAAGGTTTGGTATGAGAAGGCATGCTCCTACCTCCCAGTTCCAAGAACTGACTAAATGGCAAAGCTCATGAATTCCAGTAGGGGGAGCTCCCTCATTTAGAAGTCCTATTGATCCATGTTAAAAACCTTGGGTGAGTTTTTCAATTTAAGCCACTCTCTCAGTAAGAATTCCCTCAAGACAGGATTGTTAGCTTGATTCTTTATGTCCCCTTTCCTCTCCTCTTTCAGATGTATTTATTGAGCACCTATGTGCCAGGTACTGAGGCTATAGAGCTGAATAAGACAAGCATATGACCTTCCCTTTTTCTACTGCAGCCATGCTTGATTACCTCCCCAAGCCGGGAAGCTCCTTGCTCCTTGAGGAGTCTCCTCTCTCTATGGGCAGCTCTGACTGTTCATATGTTTTTTGCATCGAGTCAGAAACTATTCCCTGCTACCTTCTTTCCTTGACTCCCATTTGTGCGTCAGCGTAGTACCTTGCATGTAATAGACATGGAGACATTGGAGCCTTTTGGCCTCTGATGTCCCTCCAGATACTAGAAGTGATTGGGCCCCTTGGACTCATTTCTTTATTTCTCATCATTATTTGGACCTGACTTCAGAATATGAGCATTCCTTTTGGTGAGTGAAGTGAGCAGGGAATGGGCAGGTAATGTGCAGGCAAAATGTAAAAGTAAAAGTCAGCAAAATAAGACATGAGCCCCTCCCAACACTTCAGAGTTGTCTCTCCTCTTATAAAATTTCTACCTTTAGGAGCTCAGAGGTGTTGTATTACCTTGTTGGAGTTGACCACACCTACATGCCATCTAATACAGCTGTTATCCAGGGAGTTTTAGGGACTAACTGGGGGACATTTCCCTGGGAAAGTTGCATTGAAAAAGTAAGCATAGGAAATAACCCACCATACCGAGGCTTTAGTGCGTTCTGTTAGGGAAAATGTCCTTCCCTGGAGAGGACAATCAAATTAAAATAGGGGATCCCCACCCACACAGGTGAGCAGTTGTCAAGAGTGCCTCTGGCTGGGCCTGGATATGGCTGCTTCTCCAAAAAAACAAAACAAACAAACAAAAAAAAAACAAACAAAAAAACCCAAAGAACTTGTTGAGTGACTTTGAATGAATGAGGGAACATAACCCAAATTTCCTGTCCCACAAACAATTTTATAGGTTCTCAGACTGTGTACACAAATATTTGATAGTCTCCAAGGAGGGAGGGAGAATGAAAAAGGTGCTGGAGAGGAGATGAGCAAATAAGTAGTGATTAAAAATAAACAAAAACAAAAACTATTGACCAGTTGCCTTTGATTTTAACACAGTATGGCACAAATTGATTAATGGAAAAGATACTAAGTATTAACAAATTTGGAGGTGGCAAAGAGGCTTAAGCCAGTGTGCCAGTTCTGGTCTGTCAAGAATGCTTTCTATCGTGAATTTTGACATTTAATTTTGGCTCATCGGAAAATGACTGATGAGTGATGCTTTCCTTGGGACCGGGGATGGGGAATGGTGGCGTGTGTTTGCTCTCCCTGGCTAGTCCAGTGACCTCTGCTTTTCTAGGAGGGAAGAGACTTAAAGTCCAATAGCAGGTTAGCGGCAAAGAGTAGTCTGGTATATTCAAGGGTCTTGACTCAATTCACATGCTTATTATCTATCACATTGCCCACTTTCTGTACTTAACTGCAAGTTAATGATTTCTCTTACTGGGAGAAGCCGAAACAGTGGGAAGAGAATGTCTTTCAAGAGTTGGTGTAGTGATTGTGTGCAGTCAGCTTGTCCCACTTGAATTGTTTGTGTGTCTGCTATCCTGACTGCTTGGACTCTGGGGAAGACAGGGGTACCAGATCGCATAGGGTGGGGATGCAAGGTATGTAAAGGCAAGCAGAAGTAGGTCAATAGACACTGGATGAAACTGCTTACAGATAAGGAATGAATGAGTCAGTCAGGCATTAATTTGGAGGGGATGGGTGCTGGAGTACACAGTAATCTTTAAAGCCTTGAGAAGACACCATTTTTGTTTCTTTGTCATCAGAGGCCATGTCCGTGGTAGGGACTTCGCAGAGACTGTAGTAATTCAGAAAAAACTTCTTCCCTCCATACCTCTTCCCTCCTTCAGGCAGCATTCACTCAGTATCTACTTTGTGTAAGGACACCAGGTTACCGGACACAGCTACGTAAGGTGGGTGGGGGAGGGGTGTCTTCACTGTACTTACATAAGAGCATTAAGAATTTCAGGGATACCGTGTTCAATTATATTTTGTTTTCTGAGGGAGTGTTTTTTTTTTTTTTTTTTACCCCCCCTCAAAAAAAAAAACCTCTTCAAGTGTTTGGGTTAAAACTAATCAGAAGCCTCCTTTGAAATGCCCCTGCACCCTCTACTTTGGCTAAGTTACTTTATCTGTGCCTCAGTTCCCTCGTCTGTAAAAATGGTGGCTGTGAGGATGAAATGAGTGGACATACATAAAGCATTTGGATTTTAGTAAGCAACCTACAAGGTAGTGGTTATTGTCCTGCAAACTTGGGTTACAGTATTTAATACTGTGATTTTTTTTTTTTTGCCTTATTTTCTAATTAAAAAAAAAAAAAAGTGCTGCCGTGGTAAGCCTCATTGAAAGCCAGAATAGCTGCAAATAGAAACAGGCCTGTGGGAAAGAAAAAGACATCACCTCTTCCTGAAGCTGAAGATTTAAAGCCCTTGAGGTGATTTTCTAAATCAGGAATCAAAATATTCAATTGCTTGGTAGCAGAGCCATAGATTGAAGTAAGTACTTTGCAGAATAGAATCAATCGAAGAACCTTACAATTCTAAGGGTCTCAAAACTTAGTTTGAATGACTTGGTGTATATTTTGAAGCACCAATTGTGCTGTTAAAGAATTCTCTCTTTGGCAGATAATGAACTGATAAGAGATCTTTCTGGCTGCCAAGCATGGGTTATCAGGAAGGTCCAGATTACCCGAGGGGAACGTGGGGAAGTGGCCATATCTGCTGCAGGCACCGCCTGGGTCAGTAGCTCCCTATTGTATAAGAGGGTGGCACGTTGCCAGTTGATTCTCAAGGTGTTGAGACCGCCTTGGCTGATTGAGTATTGATCTCGGGCCTGTAGGTTTCAATGGAATTCGGGAGTGAGTTGCAATAAAACAAGCTTGTATTTGGTTTTCTAGATAGTTGTCATCCTGTTAATTTCTCTTTGCGTGTAACTTTGCCTTCCATTCTCTGAAAACACATGTTGCCTTTCTTGCAAAATGGACCTTTATGGAACTACAGGAAAATGTGTTAAGGGAAATACATAATTCCTTCAGTGTTCTGTCTGCTGGCACTGCGAGAAATAGAAAGGCTCCAGGCAGTGATGATTTTGCAAGCCACATTGTAACCAAGGCTGTGTGTTCGCGAGATGGGTTCATAAATGCAGTGAGATATTTCAAAGGTTAGGTAATCAAATCTGATGCAGGAAGAAGAGTCTAAACTTCTAAATTAAGCATAATACACGTTCCCTGTATCTTTGAGACTCCTGAGGTGGGACTGAGCTGAGTGAATTAGAAGCTCACTTCACTTTGTTTCCTGGTGTACTATCAATTAAGCAATTTCCAGAAGCAACAGCACAGATGGTGTTTTACTTAGTTTTATAGGGTAGTTTTGTACCCTGTGATATAAGGAGAAATGGGAGCAGGTGGCACTAAGGCTTTCCTTATTACCCTCTTTGTACTTTCTTAATGAGCCTACTTGGCTTCCACTCTGTGTCTTTCTGGGTACGAAGGGCAAAGCATTTTCTCCTGCCAGGTTCCATACTCAACCCTCCATCTATACTCATTTCTGATAAAAGGTTTGGCATAAAAGTACATAGAGTGTTCTTTAAGAGGAGCTCTCTATACTAGACCCATATTTATAAAATAAACGTGCTTGATGGGCTCAAATATTTATCTTAAGATGCATCTTAACACACATATGTATCTGCTAAGTACTGAATTGTGCCTCCCCTAAAATTCATATGTGGAAGCTCTCACCAGAAATGTGATGGTATTTGGAGGTGGGGCCTCAGGTAATTAGGGTTAGTGAAGTCATGAGGTTGGGGCCCCGATCTGATAAGATTAGTGTCCTTTTAAGAAGAGACTCCAGAAAGCTTGCTGTGTCTCTGCTCATCATGGGAGGACACAGTGCGTGGTGTTTGTCAGCAAGCCAGGAAGAGTGCTTTTAACAGGGGCTGACAATGCTGCCTCTTTGATCTTGCACTTCCAGCCTCCAAAACTGTGAGAAAATAAGTTTTCATTGTTAAGTTGCTCGGTCTTTGTTATTTTGTCAGGCAACCCAAGCTGACTAAGATAGCATCTTATGTATAAATGGACTTAAACATGGTGTAATAAAGCCATCTTGCCAGCACTGGGTCAAGCTACTCCTAACAGACAGAAGAACGACGCAACTTCCAAGGGAAGCCTTACAGGTCCTCAAATAACTTTCCCACCCTATGCCTCAATGTTGTCAGTTCACCATTTGTCATTCTTTGCATTGGCATTAGGGCAACTGGCTTGCTTTGGGTTTTCTTTTTCTTTTTCTTTTTCTTTTTTCTTTTCTTTTTTCTTAGTTTAAAATTGAGAAGCGGTCATGGACGTGGTCAGCAACAGACAGCAACAGCTACACATTACAAATGGGTAGCCAGTGAAAAGGAAGTCTCCGCTTTCACAGTGGATCCTAAGATTTTTCAGTTTCTTCCCCCAGAATCAACCATGGTTGTCAGTGTCTTTGTGTATTTTTTCAGATATTGCACGCATATATAAACATTTGTATGTATCAACCCTCACTTTTTAAATTTTACACACATGTGTGAATACTACTTACATTCACTTTTTTGTGTCTTGCTGGAAGTGTTAAGAAGTGTAGGAACTCCTGGGCAATGAATACATCAAGTCTCTAACATTTAATGGGACTGTTACTTCCCTGACAAGAGGGACACCTCAATCTAAGGAGATGTACGGGGACAAAGGGAGGCTGAAAGTGAAGGGAAGGGGTGTCCAATACGTACTTAGGAAAGGATATCTTTCTTAAGTAGTTTAGAAATTCTGTGGTAATGTTGTAGTTAAATCTCATCACAATCCCAAAACTGATCCTTTTTGATCTCTGGCTCACCTTAAATGTCCTGTCCTCCAAGAAGCCTTCTATGACTACTCTCCCTAAAATAGCTTTTCCCATTGCTCCCAGCTGGAGGATTAGCATAACCATCTGTGTACCTTATGTATAATTTCCTTCAGTTCGAGTACTAGAAATGAGTGATTTTAGCAATTTTATAATATGGGAATAGACTCTTTCAAATGATCACCTTTTCTCACCAGGAGAGTTTTTAGCATTTGCTACCTTCTAACTTCAGTCTTACCCTAGCTAGACCCTGATTTCAATGAAGTCTGTGACTAGATCTTTTTTTTTTTTTTTTTTTTTTTTTTTTTTTTTAGTATCTCCAGGGTCTAGCCAAGGTCTCAGTAAATAACTGTTGAATAAAGAATAATGTGGAGAAGTTTCCCCCTGCATTTTTTTCTAGTAGTTTTATGGTTTCAGATCTCCTGTTTAAGTCATCAGTCCATTTGAACTGATTTTTTGTATATGTGTGAGATAAAGGTCCAGTCTCATTCTGCATGTGAATATCTAGTTTCTCCAACACCACTTATTTAAGAGACTATCTTTTTTCCATTGTGTATTCTTGATATCTTGTTGAAAATTGTTTGGCTGTAGATGCATGAATTTATTTCTGGGCTTTCTAGTCTGTTCATTGGCCTGCGTGTCAGCTTTTTTGCCATTTCCATACTGTTTTGATTACTGTAGCACATATATGTGTACATTGAAGTATAATTGACCAGCAATGTTGTATTAGTTTCCGGTGTACAACATTGTGATGCAACATTTACATGGATTATGAAGTGATGATCACAATAAATCTAGTTACCTCCTGTCAATATACAAAGTTGTTAAAATATTAACTATATTCCCTATGCTGTGCATTGCATCCCTCTGTCTTACTTATTTTATAATTAAAGTTTCTGCCTTGTAATCCCCTTCCCCTATTTAGCTCATCTCCCCAATCCCCTCTCCTCTGGAAACCACCAGATTGTTCTCTGTGTCTATGAATCTATTATGTTTTGTTTGTTTTGCTTTTTAGGTTCCACGCATAAATGAAATTATAGGGTGTTTATCTTTTTCTTTCTGACATCTTACTTAGCATAATGCCCTTTAGGTCCATCCATGTTGTTGTGAATGGCAAGATATTTCATTTTCTTTATGTCTGGGTAGTACTGCATTGTATGTATATACCATGTCTTCTTTATTTACTCACCTGTTGATAGATGCTTAGATTGCTTCCGTATCTTAGCTATTTTAAATAATACTGCAGTGAACATAGGCATGCATAAATCTTTCAAATTAGTGTTTTCTGTTTCTTCAGCTAAATACCCACCAGTAGAATTGCTGGAGTGTATGGTAGTTCTATTTTTAATTTTTTGAGGAACCTTCATACTACTGACTAGTGAATATACCATTTTGCATTCACAGCAACAGTGAACAGGGGTTCCTTTTTTCCCCCATATGCTTACCAACACTTATTTCTTGTCTTTTTTTGAAAAAGATTTTATTTGACAGATTGCATGAGTAAGGGGAGGAGCAGAGAGAGAGTGACAAGCAGACTCCATGCTGAGTGTGGAGCTGGTGGGGAGCGCAATCCCATGTCTTTTTGGTAATAGCCATATCTTACAGGTGTAAGGTGATAGCTCATTGTGATTTTGATTTGCATTTCCCTGATAGTGATGTTGAGTGTCTTTTCATGTGTCTGTTGGCCATCTGTCTTCAGAGATATGTCTCTTCTGGTCCCATGCCCAATTTTTTATTTGGATTTTTTTTGACACTGAGTTGTGGGAATTCTTTATAAATTTTAGATGTTAATTGCTTATCAGTTATATGTATATATTTTGCAAATATCTTCTCATATTCGGTAAGCTACCTTTTGGCTTTGTCAGTGGTTTCCTTCATTATGCAACAGCTTTTCAGTTTGATGAAGTTGCATATGTTTGTTTTTGCTTTTGTTGCCCTTGCCTGAGGAGACAGATCTAAAAAATTATTGTTTAGATCAATGTCCAAGAGCTTACTGCCTGTGTTTTCTTCAAGGAGTTTAATGGTTTCAAGTCTTAGATTTGACTCTTCCATCTATTTCGAGTTTATTTTTGTATATGGTTTAAGAAAGTGATCCTAGAGGAGAACATAGGCTTCAACCTCTTTGACATCGGCCACAGCAACTTTTTTCATGACACATCTCCAAAGGCAAGAGAAACAAAAGAAAAAATGAACTTGTGGGACTTCATCAAGATAAAAAGCTTCTGCACAGCCAAGGAAACAGTCAAAAAAACTAAGAGGCAGCGCACGGAATGGGAGAAGATATTGCAAATGACACTACAGATAAAAGATTAGTGTCCAAGATCTACAAAGAACTTCTCAAACTCAATACATGGGAAACAAATAATCAAATCAAAAAATGGGCAGAAGATATGAACAAACACTTTTCCAATGAAGACGTACAAATGTCTAACAGACACATGAAAAAATGTTCAAAATCATTAGCCATCAGGGAAATTCAAATCAAAACCACATTGAGATACCACCTTACGCCAGTTAGAATGGCAAAAATTGACAAGGCAGGAAACAACAAATGTTGGAGAGAATGTGGAGAAAGGGGATCCCTCTTACACTGTTGGTAGGGATGTAAGTTGGTACAGCCACTTTGGAAAACAGTGTGGAGGTCCCTTAAAAAGTTAAAAATAGAGCTACCCTATGATCCAGCCATTGCACTACTGGGTATTTACCCTGAAGATACAGACGTAGTGAAGAGAAGGGCCATATGCACCCCAATATTCATAGCAGCATTGTCCACAATAGCCAAATTGTGGGAGGAGCCAAGATGCCCTTCAACAGATGACTGGATTAAGAAGATGTGGTCCATATATATAATGGAATATTACTCAGCCATCGAAAGAACGATTTCACAACATTTGCAGCAACATGGACGGGACTGGAGGAGATAATGCTAAGCGAAGTAAGTCAAGCAGAGAAAGACAATTATCATATGGTTTCACTCATTTATGGAACATAAGAAGTAGGAAGATCGGTAGGAGACGAAAGGGAAGAAGGAAGGGGGGGGTAAAAAGAAGGGGGAATGAACCATGAGAGACTGTGGACTCTGGGAAACAAACTGAGGGCTTTAGAGGGGTGGGGGGGGTGGGGGATCGGGATAAGCTGGTGATGGGTATTAAGGAGGGCACGTATTGCATGGTGCACTGGGTGTTATATGCAAGTAATGAATCATGGAACTTTACATCAAAAACTTGGGATGTACTATATAGTGACTAACATAACATAATAAAAAATTTTTATAAAAAAAAGAAAGTGATCCAGTTTTACTCTTTTTGCATGTGTCTTACCACTTTTCCCACTGTCTTTTCCCTATTTTTGCCTCTTTTGTTGAAGATTGACTATAATTGTGGGTTTATTTCTGTATTCTCTCTTCTGTTGCATTAATCTGTATGTCTGTTTTTGTGCCAGTGCCATACTGTTTTGATTACTGTAGCTTTGTTAGTATAGTTTGAAATCAGGGAACATGATAACTGAAGCTCTGTTCTTTTTTATCAAGATTGCTTTGGATATTTGGGACCTTCTGTGGTTTCATACAAATTTTAGGATTATTTTTTCTATTTCAGTGAAAAATGCTATTGGTATATTGATATGGATTGCATTGAATCTGTACATTGCTTTTGGTGGTATGGACAACTTAACAATATAAATTCTTATGTCTATCAGCATGGTACTTCTTTCCATTTATTTGTGTTATCTTCAGGTTCTTTCAACAATATCTTATTCTTCAGAGTACAGATCTTTGATCTCTTGGTTAAATTTATTCCTAGGTATTTTGTTCTTTTTTGATTCAACTGTCAGCAGGATTATTTTCTTAATTTCTCTTTCGATAGCTCATTATTGTATAAATGTCCAACAGATTTATGTGTATTAATTTTGTATCTCGTAACTTTACTGAATTTCATCTATTAGTTTTAGTAGTTTTTTGGTGGATTCTTCAGGCCTTCCTTAGTACCCTGCCATCTGCCAAAAGAACCAGTTGTAATTCTGCTTTTCCAATTTGGATGTCTATACTGCATTTTAAATCCCATAAATACGATGGTCTTGAGCTTTGTCATTCTTGTTCAAGATTGCTTTGGCTTTTATTTACTTATTTAAGGACTTTTTTTTTTTTTTTCTGTTTTTGTAAAGAATGCCATTGGGATTTTCATAGGGATCACACTGAATCTGTAGATTGCTTAGGTTAATATAGACATTTTATCAGTAATCTTCTAATCCATGAACAGGGGCTGTCTTTTCATTTGTTTGTGTCTTCTTTTATTTCCATCATCGGTGTTTTCTAATTTCCAACATTCAAGTCTTTCACCTCTTCGGTTAAATTTATTCCTCAGTAAATTTTTTCCTTTTTGTTGCTATTGTGAATGCTATCGGGATTGTTTTCTTCATTTCCTTTTCACAAAGTTCACTGCTTGTGTATAGAAATGTAACTAATCTTTATACCTTAAATTTTCACTGACTTCATTTATTAGGTCTCAAGAATTTTATGTTTTGCTTTTGTTGTTGTTGTTGTTGTTGAGTCTTCAGGGTTTCTAACATTTATGATCCTAAGGAGAATACAGGAAAATGCATCCTGTGATAGTAAACATGCTACATGAAACCTGACTGGTAACCGAAATATGGTCTTGACCCAACCTCATGAAGGTTCAGTCTCACATGGGGCACATTAAATCTCACACGTGAAACTTTTGAAGAAGCCACTGTTGGTTTATTCTGTGCCCCTGTTCCTCTCTTGGCTTTATCTTAATGGCTTTCAGAATGCCAGGTGAGGCCTATTTTATCCCAGCCTTTTGATTTGAACATGATCTCAAGGATGAAAGCATTATATACAAACCGCTATTGCTCTTACCATGATTCAACTGGTCCCCATCATTGCTTAATGTAGCAAAGTTTGCATTAAGTTGGTGTGGATTTAATGTGGTTTTGTTCTGTACTTGAAAAGTAAAGGTCTCGAGGTTTCTCTGTGGCTTTCACTAGGGTCAGGAGTGTCCCCCAATTTCTAAGAACCTCGTGTGGGGTTTCCACCTGCTTATCTCTAGAAAGAGCTCAGATTCCCAGGCATGCTTACATTTTATTCACATAAGAGAGAATTATTTTCTGTATCTTCTTCCTTCTATAAGCAGAGTGTATTAAAGAAAAGTTACTATTTTATCATTACCATTCACAATATTTTTCTAATCATAAGACTTACCCCTTCCATCTACTAGTTCTTCTCTTGCAAATTCTTTGAAACTTAGAAGAAATTAAAAAATGTTTTTTTTTTGTCTTCTGTTTTTGCATTGCATACTTAATATTACTAATTACCTTAGAAGGCTTGGAATTCAGACTAAAAAAGGGTGTATGTTTTTAGTCTCCTGAAACTGTATTTTGATTACCTTTAAAAAAAAAAAAAAAGGCTTTTGCAGTAAGTTTTACTTCTTTCCACTTATTTTTGCTGAGCCCTACAGTGGCCTTTTCATATCCTTTGGAAGTTTCTTTTATTGACTTTTTGTGTCGTCCATGATTGAGGACAGTCTCTCCCAACACTGAGAAAAGAACTTATAATTGGACTGTCTCCAAACATGGCCATCATCCTTGGCATGTGGCCTCTGGGATAGAAAGAGATGTATCACTAAATGTTGAGTTTATTGTCTTGCTAAAAGTTCTTGTCTTTAATTCCACGAGAGTAAACAAATTCAATGAAATGAATTCCAAACTGCTCATAATATTACGTGGTCCTAAATTATTCTAACCCTCACTGTTGGAGAGGGAGAATATATTATTTTAATCCATAAAGATGGCAGTAATTAGGAGCCTCAGTCCTTGCAGGAAATGAAACAATTAAGAAATCACAAAATCAAAGACAAATAAGATGCCTAAATAGATTAAGCAGCAATGACTTCCAGAGTGCCACTTAGCTACTTGTTCCTAAGATACTCTGGCCACATACGTGTTAGCTAACTACAGAAATGTGGGATTCACCCCTGCTAGGGACTGAAAGCATACATATTGTTTTGTTCTTGTTCATTTTCACCAGGAATTCCTTCAGACTTTTAGGAAAATGCATACGATGGCTTTCTCCTTCTAGTCATGCTGGATGGTGTAAGGGTTTATTTTTTAAAATCTTTTTACTTACGATGGAATCCCTAAGACATTTGGTCTTCGAAATATGAGTAGGGGCTTGCCAAGCAGGCAGTGGGGAGAGGGACATACGATAGTTCACATATAGGACAGGGTGTGCTCAGTGTTAGCTGGAGGTGAAGCTGGTGAAGTCTTGAATGCCACCCAAGCATGACTAACTATAGTGCTTTTGACAAGGAGGAGACATTATAGTCTATAAGGAAGAAAAAAATCTGGTCAGGTGATTTAGAAGGGTCATTTGGGCAGTAGGGTAGAAAGAAAGTGTGCTCCAGAGCAACTGGAGGCAGAATGGCGGGAGACAATTGCAGAAGAGATAGAAAGAGGACTCACCACAGAGATGCAAACCATAATAGATAAAGAGATAAAAGAGGACTGGGCAAAGAGATGCAAACAGGACTGTTGGGGGGATGGGGAGGGACAGGGTAAAGGAGGGTGGGGGGAGAGGGGGAAGAAGAGAAGGCTGGGGTATTTGAGATTCCTACCCTGGGTAAATATTTGGCTGAATTATTCCATTAGTCTTGGCTTCTCTACTTGTACACGTATTGGACACAAAAACTGTTAGATGCTGGAAGGACACCTTACCATTTCTCATTTATATATATTTTTGAGTTTCATCAGGTTAAAATGTACAATGACTGCTTGGCTCCTTACTGTAGCATCTGATCTTTGACTTCTCATCCTTCCATTTGCCCCTGATTTTTAAGTCCTGTGATTCATTGTTTATTAAATGGGTTTATGGTGTACTTACTTTGCCAGGCACTGTTCTGAAGGCTGGGAATAGTATCGTGAACAAAACGAATATCCTGGTTTCATGGGGTGGTCTCTCTTTGGACCTTTTGAATCTTAGATTTTAAATTTATTTTTGCATCAAAGTCATGTGTGAGCATTCCTGAAAATTGCTCTATTTTCTTTAGAAGCAATTGAGACCTAAAACATACTGAAGAATAAATACATCCCTAAGTCTCTCTTGTTTTTATTTTCTCCCAAAGAGCCTTATTTAGGATATTCGGGACTCAGAGCCTCCCTGTGGCCTCTGATGTTCATAATAATTAGGAATTAGCCCCAAATCCCAGAGAAGAACACAAAGTGAACTTTGTGGCTGGTTATTTCTCTGGGAGGAGGTGGGAGTTGTTCTGCAATTGGGATTAGGAGCATTTTCTCTCATCTCTTCTTTTCAACTAGAGAAGAGTTTTGCTTTAATCTAAAAAGTGCTAAGTTTTCAAAAGACCCTTGAAGGAGGGATTCAACTAGTGCTGGGAGGCAGTTATTCCAGATGTTCTAAGTGAGCAGTGACACTGTCATAGAGAAGGCAGGAGAAAGGGTGTGTGGGGGGATCCAGAGGTGGAGGCGTATCTATTAATAAACTGCAGAAGCAGTCCCGTGGATGCTTTGTAAATATGAGGGAAGCAAAGTGTGATGAACTGAGGTGCCTGCTGAGGTCTCCGGCGTCTGATGAATTTAGAGAACATTTTTCTATTTCCCTTAATGTTTCTCTGCAAGTTCCATCTCATTTCTTGGTTTAATGAGGACATTCTTTATGCCTAAACAAAACCCCTACTGTTAGAACTCAAGCCTGTTACCCCCGCTGCTCTTCTCTGCCAGGCTTGCAGTAGGACCGAGTGAAAAGAGAGCTTTTTATCTTCTGTGGGCTCCAGGGACAGTCATCTACCCTGACTGACAGCTTCTGGTTTGCCCATGTGATGGAGAACATTACTACCCACTCCTTTTCCCACATCCCCAGGCTCCTATATTGTGCTACCATGTCATGTGCAATTGATAAGGCAGTTGGATTTCTTTTGGTTCATTGCAATTCTGTGCACTTTTGCTGGGCACTGTGCTAGCCACTGACTTAGGTGAATAAAGTAGCATCTAGTCAGTGGATTAGTCTAAGATGGATAGCTGTGTTGCCACATGGTAAGTATTACCACTGGAGGAATGTTCACAGCTCAATGGGAAGACAGAAAGAAGAGCAATTAATTCTGGGAGGTGCAGAGCAAGGACTAGCAAGGAGGCAGCATTTGAATTAGAACTTCACGGAAGAGTGCATTTACCAGGAATACAAGGGAGGAGTGATATTCCACATCCAGAGAACATGTACAAATGCTCAAAGCTGCCTGACACATTCAAGAGTATCGATTAGTTTAGGGGCCCGTGTACCATCTCCATTTGTTTGGGGCTAATAAGAAAGAGCTTGAAATACAGACTTGAGTGCCATACTATGGAACAGTGTTTAATTTGGTATTGAATGGGAAATCAGACGTTTTTAATCAGGTGAGAAATGGAATTGATTCTGGCTTCAGAGATTCTTGTCTGTAGAAATGTGGAGGGCAATTGTAGAAAATAGAAAATTGGAGGCAGGGAGCCCAATTATGAGATCATTGCAATAATGCAGGTGAGCGATGATGTGGACCTTGGTTCTATCTCCACTCTAAACCTCCCCCTTGAATTCTAGCCTATTTTATGCGACTGCCTACTTGGTGTCTCTGCTCAGGTGTCTAATAAACATCTCAAACTCTGCATGCCCAAGACCGAACTAGTGATTTTTCCCTTTTCCAAACCTGCTTTATTCCCAGCTTTCCTCCTGTCAGTTGGTGGTAACTCCATCCTTTCAGTTGGTCAGCACAAAACTTTAGAGTTGCCCTTGACTTGGCTCTTTCATACCCCATATTGGACCAATCCTAAAATCCCATTGCCTCTACCGTCTTCACTATCTTCCCTGCTATCAGTGGTCTAAGCCCTCATCCCTTTTGCCTGGATTATTACAGTAATGTTTCCCTGCTTAAGTCTTTGCTGTTTCAAATCCTTGCTCAAACTTCATCCTCACAGAGAGGTCTATCCTGCCCACCGTATCTAACACTGCACCCTGCCCTTCCACCGCACAGCCCATCCACTTGCCCATTTACCATCTATTTACTCAGCTTTGTTTTCCCTAATACCACCACAATTACAGAGCGTGCCATCTAATTTTCTTATTTATTTATTGTTTATTGTTTCTCTTGCCACACTCAAAAGTAACTCTGCAAGGGTAGGGTTCTTGGTCTGCTTATTCATTACTGTATCTGAAAAACACCTAGAAAAGAGCCTGGAACAGAATAGGGACTCAGTAAATATTGGATGAATGAATGAATGGGAAGTTGGCTGGAAAGAATGGCCGATGTAGGTTAGCAGAGTAGAAAATGCAGCTCTTGGCATCCTACTGGTTAGGAGGGTGTAAAGAAGAGAAGAGTAAAGAATGATTCTGGGTCCCTTAGCTTGGGCTGATGCCTTTACCTAATGATAGAAGGCAGGAGAAAAAATATATCAATATATATGTTGAGTGTCAGTGCTTGGTGCTTGTGAAATAACTAACTTTAGTTGTTGGACATAGGGATTTTGCTCAACAGAGAGGTCAGGCTGGAACTAGAGTTTTGACAGACATTAGCTATGGAGTAGATGAGATTTCCAAGGGAGAAGGAACCAAATGAAAGGGGAGGAGTTGGTGGAAAGATGCCAGGAGATATGCACTTTTATTTATTTGATGCACCCAGGGTAAGCCAGCATGTACTAGTCAGTATTACTGGGTGTACAGTTTGGTCTCCTTGACGTCCTTGGACACCTCTTTGGAAGCCGGAGGAAGAGGCAGGTAAGTGGAAGAGGCAAAGAGTGAGATGATCAGAGTATGTTTTTACATCGTCTTGGTGAGTTTGTGTAATGCTTGGGTTGCTTCCTAGGCTCCTGTGTCCTTCAACCATCCTCACCTTCCTGAACCCTACCTGCAGCATCTATCACAAGCTTTGGGGTTATTCTCCTATCAAGATGGCAGAGAGCAGAGCCTTAACTTAGAGCATTAAAAGCACCAGCAATTGTTTTCTTCACTGAATTGTCATAAAGGCAATCCTGCCTATATCACATGCATTTCACATTCCATGATCCGTTTGAGACAATTTGCTACAAGGCTTCAGATTCCAATTTCTCAGAACAGTCAGAGATCACTTAAATGAATTTTGCGTCTTTACCAGAGCCGATGATGCTTGCTTCACCAAATGACTCTTTAAGGAAATTCAAACAAAAAGCCATTTTCTTTTCATTGCCTTTTTTTTTTTTTAAGAAACTTCTCAGGGAAAAGTCAATAAATGTATATGCAGGCATCAGTATTAACCTCAAAACGAATGCTGATTGGAAGGATGAGGGGCCTGGGTTTACATTTAATAGTCATGGAAGCTTAATGTCCAGGACCCTGATAAATGACAGCATTTGCATCTTATTGCTATCAGCAGCTATTGTTACAATGGTTATGCCCACTCACATCTGTGAGGACCTTTTGAAATGTAACCATTTCATTTTAAAAAAGGAACTTAATTGATTTCCTTACTTCATGGGGAAAGTGGAAAGAAAATATAGGGTGTGTTTCCTTGTCTCTCTTCATTTGAGAGGATTTTCTCGAAGTGATAGTCATTACCTTCAAGGTGGGTCCTCCACATCTTTCTGGGCTAGATAAGCAATGCCTTTGGGTCTTCTTTTTTCCAGCATCTCCTTTTCATGTCTTCCACTTAGGCATTATGGTGTTATGGGGTCTTCTGTCTTCCCAGCAGAAACATAGCTGTCATGACTTGGGGTCTGTGTCATGATGATAGCAGTGATGGAGTAGTGACAGTGCTGTTAATATTTCCGGTGGTAGTAGATGTATCTTTACTTAGTACTACCATAATGCTGCATAACAAAGTACTGCAAACTCATTGGCTTAAAATAACAGTCTTTTATTCTTTAAATTTAATTTTTATTATTATTTTTTCACTTCTTTGAGGAAACAGTTGACATCACTGTATGGCAGTCAGTCATTCCTGTTTACCTGTCAATAGTTTGCCTGGCAGTTGACTGTTCTAGGCTGGCCTAGCTGGGTGGCTGTATGTCAACTTGCAGATTGGCTGGGCTTGGCTTTTTACTGCAGTTTGAGCTCTGGTTGTTCCACTATGTTCATTCTAAATTCCAGGTCAATGGAGCTATGGCTACCTTGGGGAGAGAGAAAATCTTAAGCTGGGCGTGGAGCCCAATGTGGGGCTCAATCTCATGACCCTGAAATCATGACCTGAGCTGAAATCAAGAGTTGGACACTTAACGGACTGAGACACCCAGGTGCCCTGAGTGTGGGAGTTCTTATAATGATGACAGAAGTGTAATAAGGTAAGTCACATTGTACAATCTCTATTGTATCAAGTCTGCCTACATCCCATTGGACGAAGCAAGTTACATGTCTCAACCCAAATTCAAGGTATGGAGAAGCATAATCTGTGATCATTAGAACAACAACAACACAGTACTATGGCCAAGCAGTATTCTATTACCATTTACCACTTGAGGGGTATGTGCAGGTTCTCGACACGTTCATTAATTTTCTTATGCGATCAGTAATGTTACAGTTCCTAACTGAGATTATATTCAGAAAGTCCTAGAAGAAATTTAGAGCACATGGATCCTAGGATCCTGCTAGAAAAGCCAGCTAGGGCCTGATCTGATGGGCTGGAGAGAGAGAGATTTGATCCTGGGTTTTAGGAAGGGAGTAGGTTTAAGGTTTTGGAGGTCCTACATCCTGAGGGTAGTGAATGCAATGAACATTTCATATTCCTAGAGATTAAGCTCTTTCTACCAGCCTCTGGTGTTCTACAAGATATCAGGTACGATTTTCTTGGTCTAGAGGGAATGTATGTGTCTTGATCCTGAACTCAGAAAAGACTCAACATCAGTGAGTTAGGAGACTAGCTGCACTGGATAATGATTTGTGGTACCAGGCCTCATCACATCCAGGCATCAGCCACCCGGATTTTGAGGCCACCAGAGAGATGGCTGCCATCTCAAGAGTTCTAGGACTTGGTCAGATTCAGCCCTAAGTAATCCAAACAGAAACTTGCAGAACTCATGGAAAAACAGTACACAGCATGGGTAGGTGATGGCAGAGCTAAGCCTTGTGTCTGTGTTTTCTGTAGTGGTTGCTGGCTGATCATGTAAACCTCATTTTTCTCTGATCATGGCTGGTGCTCAGAGGTGTCTTTGAATTGATTTATATACATGCTGCTGGTGGCCATTCTGATTGCATTTCACAAGAAAGTCATGAAGCTACCTTGGTGAATGTTTTGTCCACTTATATCAGTGGAGCACAAAGTTCTAACAACTATTTGAAGGAGAAAAGCTCTTCTAGAGAATAATGGCAATAGAAAGTGAAATAACTAATAGGCTGGAAAGGAAGCTTTCATTGACCCTCAGCAAAGGGATAAGTAAAACTTGGTAGTGTCTCAGCATGGCAACAGTCTTCATCAAAAATGTAATACACAAATGTGGTGGAAGGAGCATTGCTTTTTACTGATGTGGTCAATATTTCTTTGCTTAGTTAACTAATTTTCAAAGTTGCACTGTATGTAGGCCTAAAAAGTCCAGTGTTACCAGCTAAGTTTTATGAACTCTGGGTGTTTCATGTATTGGACTTCACAGATAGAGTGGATGAGAGGAAATGTTGCGTATGTTACAGAATCTGTTATGTTATCCATATATTAGTCAGCCATAGAAGTAAAAAAATAAACAACAACCCCCCCCCAAATCCCTTTTTAACCATGTCAATGACTTTAGAGCTACCTCTATAAAATCTCTTCCTTATAGAATTTTTTGAAGCACAAATTCAGTGGCCATTTCTGAAGTTTACATTAGTACATCTAGGGTTTCTATAGAGCAGGGGCCAGTAAACTACAACATAAGCAGGAAATCTGAGCTGCCAGCTTGTTTTTGTAAATAAAATTTTATTGGAACATAGTTCTGCTCATTTTTACATCCCATCCATGGCTATTTCTATGCCACAACAACAGAGCTAAGTAGTTGCAACAGAGACCTTATGGCCCACAAAGCCTAAAATATTGACTATTTCACCCTTTACAGAAAGAATTTGCTGACTCCTGCTGTAGAGAGTAGACGGGGTAAATTGGTATGGACATGAACTCAGTATATGAGGAGGCACTTTTTTCATTGTGACAGCACACTTTATGGCGTCTGGGTCTGCAGACCCCAGGTATGGATGGGGCTTCAGTTATGGCTGGATCTGTGGACATAAAGGATGGCACCAGGACTCTCATTCTCTACCTTTTGCACTTGCTTTTTGTTGTACTGGCTTCATTCTCAGGCATGCTGTCTTCACATGATAGAAAAGATGGCCAACAGCAGTTCTGGGCTTATATGGCCCTTAGTTCTTACTGATGTACTTGCTCTGGGAAAGAGACCCTCTTACTCCCAGCATCTGTTATAACTCCTCCCCCATTCCATTGGACTGTGATTGAGCTGGGCGCCCAAGCTGAACCTATTTTGTGTTTAGGAGGGTAGAGGGTTCTTTACTGAGCATTTTGTGTTACAGGCCCCTCCTCCACTGAATGGGAAAAGAAGGGCCATGTGTGTGTAGCCCTACCAGTTGGGAGAAGAGGAGTTCCCAAAGGGAAACTAAGAATGCTGGAAGTTTGGAGACCGTTCAGAATCTAAGAATTCTTTGGGAGGCTTGTGTTTCTACTATTTTACCTCTCACTGTTATTTCTTCCAACTGCTAAATTTTTCACCTCTTCAACCTGACTTGGATCTTACAGCTCCTGTGTTCTATGACTGCTTTGCTCTGTGCTGCCCAGAATCTTTATTCTTCATTTCTTCCAAGTTCCATTATAGAAGGCTGTTGTGTGATGCAGACTTCACTTGTAGGCACACAGTGTTTGAAGGGAAAAATAACTGCACAGTACAACAGAGACAACTAAAATTTAACATCAGTCCTTACTCCCAAGAAGACTTAATGATTAGTCATCATAGTGAATTTCTTTTCTAACCATGTACCTCCCTAACATTCCAGCTCAGTACCATATTCTTGGTCTGTTCTTCCCCCTTAAGACTTTTCCTCTCATTAGCCACCAGACTCCAACATCCCAAAGCTTGTAATATGTTGCTCAGAATGGTTTTACTTTATCTAGCCTGTCTTAAGGTAAGATCCAGTACAATTTATGTCCCCCAAACTTAAGGGGCTCTGAGAAATGAAATGCATCCCTGCAAGGTCATCAACCTTAGAATACTAACAAAAGATTCAAAGATATTGTGCTGTTGTCATAGTGGTTGTAGTAGAACAGAGAGAGGAGTGGGTTGGGGAGGGTTTTGCTTTCACATGCATGTTTTGTCCACTTGACATGTGGAAATTACAGCCTTTATAAATGATCTCTTTTATAAAGAGAACTCGACTCCCCTATGAATAAAATGTGTAAGGCTCATAGGGCCAAAATCAAGGGTCATGTGCCTTCACTGTGTAATAAGAACATGTTTCAGAGTCACTGGTTCAAGGAGGTGAGAGAGAAGTAGAGAAGACCTGAATCCAATGCAGAGTCTCGAGACAATTCCAGGATTTCAGGAGGAGCACATTCTAAATCAGCTATGCCCAGGTGTCCTGCAAAATGAGAAAAAAATGTTGGATGTTGTAAGCTTTTGTTAAAAGGATGCTTGTTACACTGCATTATTGCAGTAGTGGCTAAATGATACATTGAGGGGGAGAGTCAAACCCCATCTTTGTTCACAGCTCTTGCTCTTTGCTATACTGACTGCCCCATCTTCTACCATCTCACCTCTAGGGGCACTTACTTTTGTCTGAGCATATTAATGCCCCTTTTCTCTTCCTCCCACTTGACTGTCATTTCCTAGAAGACAGAAAACTAATTTCTCTCATGTTCTGCAGCCCAGCATAAATCTTTGTACCTTGTTGCTGATCAATGAAGATTTTGGATAAATGGTAAATTTGAGCCTTATGTTGGGGATGGCTACAGATGGAAATTATGTCTTAATTACCTCCTGGTAAATAAATATCACTGGTCCCAGGTGGGACCAGATGAGATTTAGATATGAGCTGGCACAAACTCATCTCTGTAATATTGTCTGAGCTTAGGCCTGACAGCAAAAGTGGTGAGGTGAACCACAATAATTTGCTTATACCACTAGTGGTCTCGCCATTATTTCATGTTAGCACACAGTGAAAGGTATTTTTGGATTGATGTGAAAGGGTTTGTGACTAAAGTAAATGACTGCATCAAATGGAAATAATTTGCAGATAAGATTCTCTGCCTTCCCAGGAAAAGCTGTTCTGGCTGCCGAGAAAATTGGGGAGTGTTCCTGTCTCTGCTACTTACCTCTTTCCTTTGCTGGTTTTCATCAAATAGACTTCCTTAAGGTGGCCAAAATGTGATGTATTGGTATGTCATATACCATTATATGTTGTTTTATGACTTCTGCTGGTATTTAACAATTTTAACAAAAACATATATCAAACTTTTAAAAAATGGAAAGAAAATACAAAAAATATGGTGATACCTTATTTTCAAAGTAATATACAAATAAAGTATTCAGCAGATCAAGGTGAAAATATAGAGCAAAGAGGTGGGGGGTGGAGTGGCTAAAAAAAAAAAAAAAATCAACCTACCCAGAGCATTATGTGATGATTCTTTGTCTTGATCCTGAAATAACTTTGGCTGTTTTTCTTTCTTTCTTTTTTGTCAAATGGTAGTAAAAATAGGGAAGGCTATTTCAGACAAAAAGACTCAAAATAGGGCTGTGATCATCTCATTATGTGATAACAGGGAGAACAAATGTGGAGCTCTCCAGTATGTTCAAACCATCTCTGCTCTGGCAAAACCAAAGGACCTGGCAGGACCTCAGAAAAGAGAGGATAGAGTAGTTTCAGAATCTAGCTAAAGTCTAAGAGGGGATTGTTTCTCACTTATGCCTAGTTATAGACTCCTTACACAAGGTTCATAGTGACCTCCGTTCGTAGAGCAAGATGAGGTCTAAAGAATGTCACTGTGACCCTTTATGTGACGTAAAGCCTGTGTGTGCTCCTCAGTCTTAAAGGGTAGAGTGAGGTCCAAAGCATATGAGTTTCTGAGACAGAAATCGCAGGCATTTCAAGGAAGCCTCCTAGGATTGTTAGAACATCTCAGCACAAGTCAGCTGGTCTACCTCCCTGTGGTATTACAAGGTGGTTCATTCACTGGAGTTTAGCTTCTGACCTTCAGCTTTACAGAACCAAACATTCATTGCTATTGGTGACTCCTAAGGACATTAATCACAGAGACACTGAGCCATTCAAATTTTACTGCAAATGTATGAATTTATATGGTAAACGGGAGCAGTCAGGGAGATTAAATATTCATACTTGTGTAACCAGAACATCTTAAAATCTCTGATCCATTTACATCATTCTTTCAGCAAATATTCACTGAGCGCCTGCTGTGTGCCAGATATGTAAGGGACCATGCTAGAAGCTGTGATGTTTGGTGAATAAAACCAAGTGACCTGTGTCATTGGGAAGCTTATATCCTAAGAGGTTGGGCAAGTCAGTAAGTGAGGTAATTTCAGATAGTGGGAAACAGTAAAAGTGATACAAAACAGGATTAGGTGAGTGAATAGGGGTGAGGGTTAGGGGTACTCCCTGTGATTGATAGTGCTCAGGTCCCTGGTTCCATTTGTCCTTAAGGACCAGCTCTAACCCTTCTAATAACTGGATCATGAGCAGGGCCTGTATACCCCTGTTTGCTTAAGCTTGTGCCACTTGGGTTTCAGTGATTTCCAGTCAGAGCTATGAGTAATGTACTTTATTACTAAAAAAGTAAAGCTGGGACTCATGAGTGTGGCATTTAAGGCCCCTCTCGGTCTTGTCCCAAATGACCTATGTCCCTAATTCCTGTTCTGCCTCATAGCACCACCTGCTCCACCTGCACTGGGCCTTGACAAAGCTTATTCCCTCCTGCCACCCTTTCCTTATACAAGAGAACAGAGGAAGTGGTTTGGAAACGTACATTGGGACCTTTTATTGCTGCCCATTATCTATAATTTCCTCCCTGCCAGAACCCCCTTGGCCAATGTCCACCTGTCAAAGTATAAATTGTGCCTCAAGGCCCCATTCATATCTTCCTTCCTTCAGGAACATTTCAACCTCTTCAGGTTGAAATTAATCTACCCTTTCTCATTGCACCTTGAGCCTCTCTTAAAGCATTTAATAAAATTTGCCTTGCAATATTATTACTTACATTACAGATCTAATTGCACCACTAGCATATGAATCCCTGAAGAATGGAGTCTATGCATTTTATTTGTTAACTTCTTATTCTCTTCAGTGCTCAGCAACACAAATTGAATTAGTCTGTCCAATATAGGAACATCCGAGAAGGTGTAAAGTGGTATGCAGAGTTAGGGGTAATAAAAAGAAGAGCAACCATATATTTTGTGTGCTTACTCTGTCAAGCATGGTGCTCACTGCTTGAGATAAAACATGTAATCCTTGTTTTGGCTAATTTAAGATTAGCTTCTCTAATAGGCAAAGACTGAAATCTCAGTGGCTTAATATAGTAGTTTATTTTTTACATATTCATGAGTCCCGTACGGGAATTTGATTGACAGACCTCCTCCTAAAAATGAGTGAGAGACTGGGTATCTTTTGTTTCCTGGTCTGGGAGCTGGTACAGTATAAAGCCATTTGTTGGATCCTGTACATGAGGAGCCTTGTGTGTATGACTGTGGAAGACTATAACGTGGTTCCTGTGGACCAGAACTTGATCATATGATCCTATCTAGATGTAGAGCAGTCTGGGAAACATGGTCCCTGGCTGAGCAATGCTCACAGTACAGCTGTATATTCTGCACAGGGAACATGATCCTTGGTGGACAGCTAACCACTTATGTTCTAATCATAACTCTGAGTTAGATACTATTTTTATCTTCTTCTTATAGATAAGGAACTCAGAGATATGAAGTGATCTCAAGGTACCCCCCTGGAAGGTGCAGAACCAGGATCTGAACCAAGGTCTCTCTGACTTTGAAAAACCACCTTGGCATTGACACATAAAGAAGCATCATTTCCCTTTGCCAGTCTTTTGCTTTGTTTCCCCAATAGCAAGAAATGGTTCTCCTGTCAGCCTTCATTATTGAGCATACTTATTCATCCTTCTCTCTCCAAGCCTCTCGTTCTTCCCAGGTATCTGTTATCTCTGAGCATGGCAGGACCCACTATCCCTTTTGTGGCCACACCTGTATCCTTTCTCTTTAATTCCTCTGAGTCTGGTGCATCCAAGCCCATGTGCATCCTCCTTTGGCTCATGCCTGGGGAACCATACCATCCATCCACTGTGGATCTGCCTCTTTGAATAAATAGAGACATTGCAATGGGGACATTTGGTGCAATGTAGTGTATCTCATCTTGAGACAGGATTTGGGGATGGATACAGAAGAAGGTAGTGGGGAAAAAGAGCCTGTTTATCTTTCTCAGAATGAAATGTAACTCAATCAGTATTGAGGAGTAAACATGGAGGAAAACAATGGACACATTCAGCCTATAGCTTGTAATTGTATTCTAAGGAGTGCTAGAAGTAGGAGTCATTCTTGGCTCTTAACTTTAGTATAATAAACTGTCAGTGGATTTATTATGTTTTTTTTGGGAACATCCTCTGTCTCCCCATGTTCTTCCCTGCAAAGATTCAGACGGTTTTTATTTCGGGTCTTGGCTGACCGACCATTTTTGGGAGGTGACGCATCAGTATAAAAATGACAACAGGTGGATTGTTTTCACCAGAAGGCGTGCCATGACTGTGTGTGTGGTTGATGGTCAGAGAAGGGAATGGTCTGTCCGTATTGAAGCGGTCAGCAAAGTCTTCTTGGAAGAGAGGGAGTTTGAAGCTGGAGAGGTGGGACAGGATCTCAACAAATGGAGAAGGAATTGCAGGCCATTTCTGGCCAAGGGAAAAGTCTGAACAGAGTCATTGGGGGTGATTGAATAGAGCTGCAGCCAGAGTCCAGGGAGGGTGGAGGGAAACCCACCCACCTGTGGTTGGGGAAAGCAGTGGTGAGGTGGGGGGAAGGGAGAAAGGGGAGTAGGGGTCAGAGAATATAGTATCTTTGGAAGGCAAAGGAAGAAATTTCAACAACTATTCATAGTGGCCCACTTGCTGCCATTTTTACCAGTGAGGAGGGCTTGTTCTTCCCTGATAAGTGAGAGGTCAGGGCCACAGGCCAGTTACAAAGCTTGATTTGTGCAGGACTTGGTGGTCCTTGATGGGCTATAACTTTTAAGAAGAGTTCTTCATCCTGTGCCCCTATAACTCTTGTCCTTCTGTCCTTCTTTACCCTGAACCATCACCCCTGCAGATAATGCATCCCTCCAATTCCCACTCTTCAGGACATTAATGCATGGTGAGGAATGCCAGTGGTACTTTTCTGCGCTTTTCCAGATACTTTGTGCAATCCCTATGGACAGATTCTCAAAAAGTGACTGAGTTTGAACATATGTCCAACCACTTGGGTGAGTGCAGAGCTTAATTAAATTTGACTCAGCAAAATGAGGCAATATGCCATGTCTTGCCTTTTACCATCTTAGGGTTAATTTTTGCTCCTTGCATCATGCACCAGTGTGGCCAAGGCAGGAAGCGCACCCACTCCAACATGCCTCAGATCCCTTTCTGTTTTCGACCACACTGACTTCTGGGATGCTTACTCTCCTGATCAAGCTTTCTCAATAAACAGACTCTGAAGCAGGGACTGCAAACAAGAGGTTTACTGAGGAGAGCTTTGGAACCACACCTGTAGGAGAGTGAGGGAGGCAGGATTGGACAGAAGACTGACTCCCCACTCCTTCTGCAAGGAGCTCTAGAGCACGAACAGCTCTTCTGAGTGGACCATAGGAGGCCAAAGAACTGGGCTTTGTGCCCCCATACTGACCAGTCATTAGATGCAGCTACTTCTAGCAGGGGGTGGAATGTTGGGCAAGGCTACTCTGGTCAAAGGCAATTCCTGGGCAGGATTGTGCGCGAGAATGAGAACTTTGATCTGAAAGTAGGGCGGGGTCTTGACCGAACAGCACCGCACTCCCTACAGCCCACAGGAGCCAGTTCTTGCATTTTCTCAGCAGATACAAGGAGACCCTCAGGTTGCTGTACCCCCTTTGCCTGTTTCTTCAGAAATCCTGGGAGTGTCTGGAAATTTACATACCCCAGGGGCAGCCCTTCACCAATGACTGATGGAAACACCCCAGCTTCCTTCTCCCTACAGTGACGTTTCTGACCCATGCTATTTCCAGAATGCCCTTCATGGGAAGGATATTTGCCTGATGTCTCACTTCCCCACTTAGGTAGTTGCTGTTTTTTCCCTGGGAATGCTTCATAATAATCACTTTTTCTAAGTTGTCAACTCTGTGAAGTCTCAGACAACTGGCTTTGTCATGCCTGGGTATGTTACATTACTTCTTTGAGCCTCAGTTTCCTAATCTGCAAAATGAGATTAACAACAACAGATTTATGGCGTTGTTATGGAAGCTGTGAGCAAGCACCTTGCATGAATAAGTACTGAATAAAGAAAGAGTAGTAAAAGAGTAGTATCTGGTGTTGGAGAGAATGGGATCCCCAGATAGCACCTCATTCTGGCTGAAAAGTATGAGGTTTGAATTCTCTACAATGGGACCTGAAACTTCGTGTACCCACACTCTTCACCTGTTTCAGCTTGAGTCATTAGCACTGACCACAAATAGATTGCTGGTAGGGATCTGGCCACTTTTTTTTTTTTTTTTTTTTTTAAGTGTGAGAAGAGGTAATCTCTAAAGGAAAGGTTCTGAGTGTTCTTTTGAGTTTGTGTATATTGAGTGCCCTGATTAGCTTCTCCTTAGAAAGCACCTCATGAACTAATTAAATTAATTTGAGATGAAATTTTGGCTCCTTTACACATGCCACTCAAGTAGAAGTACCTGATATTTAAGAATGTAAATTTCACTGCTTTTTAACTGTTTTGCACTGGTGATCTTGGTGGTCAGGGGAGGAAGGGTTTTCTTCTTCCCTGAGGTCACCTCCACCCTGGATCCAGCTCTCATGCCCCCTCATGGTTGAGAGGGTCCATTGCTCTGCCACCAAGGTGAGATATGGTAACAAGGAAACCATGTGCTACCCTTGATGGCTTTGCAGGACCACCCTTGGCTACGGTTCTCAGTCTCAGCTATCTAGATGAAGACGGGCATATAGACTTGAACTTGCCAAAGTACCTCTGCTTGGTTGATTGTCGCTGTCTGAAGAACTGTGTTAAAAAGGATCTGAGCTCCTTTTTTGGCCTCAGGGAAAAAGAGTACAGAGATTGTCTGTAATATCTGTCATGAATATTGGACAGGAGTTTATGGCATATGTTGGCCAGCCAGGACTAGAGTTCCATGCTTTTTGCTGAGATGTCATGTCTTCTATCAGTGAAAGCTCCCTGCTACTTTTATATATGACAATATTATATATTGGATTTTGTTGTGATTTGGAATGTGTTTATATATAGTCACATATGTAATTATATGTAAAAATATATAGAATTTTATATAAAATTTAAATTGTGTAACTTAAAAATACTAATATATTCATTATACTACATCTTTATATGTATTAAATATTTCATATAAATGTGTATATATAACTACATAATATAAATGCATTCCAAATTATATGACTTGTATATGAATCCCAAAAGAAGAAGAATAATATGAGTAATATCATTCATCCCCCTTAACCTTCTTCCCTATCCTTATTCTCAAGATGAATTCAATTACTACCTGAGATGAACTCTACTTATAAACCATATTAGCTTTGACAGTTTATTCACTTTCCCTGTGACTCCATTTCCTCATATGTTAAGTGGAGGTAATGAAAGGATCTGCCTCAGGTTGCTGTGAGAATTCTTGGAGTTCTAGATCTGTGTTACTCAGAATGGTGCCTGGTACATATCTAGACTGAGATGCTTGACCTGCTGTAATATTAAAATTCAGTTTTTGCTTACCATGCTCCCACGGTTTGGCATCAGCCAACATTCTGTGGAGGCTGCTCTTTGATCTCCAAGGTTGTCCACATAGCTCCCTTTTCAATCAGGAGGAGAAAATAATTTTAATTTTTATATCAGCACTGCTTATTTCGTGCTATTTCCAGGGCATGGGAACCCCAGGGCAGGGGCTTCTCTCTCAATAAGGCTGAAACCAAGGAAAGGTCATATGTAGCAGAGTCTAAGTATTTTGGTGTAAGGCCTGGAAGATGAAATTAAAAGCCTCAATTCTTTTTCTCTCTTTATCATAATATTGACTGACTTTAGTCATAAAAAAACACATTAAAAAATTTATTTCATCTAGTTTTCCCATTTTTAGATACAGAGATCATTGTCAGTAAGCCTTGCCTTTGCAGAGCCATATGGGATTATGTAAAGAGCCAGGGTTTTGGTGTCGGAGTTGGATTTAAATCCTGGCTCCATCCTGTGTCCATGGAACTAGCAGTTGCTTGACCTCACCAAGCCTCCGTTTTCTCAGCAGTAGAACGGAGTACTAGCTGGTCACTGGTTCAAATTGGTGCTTTGGAGCTTACTGTTTGGTAAAGGTTTTGCTTTGCAGTGAAAGTCCTGAGGTCCAGCAAATTTCTCAAGGGCCTCCTGAATCTTCATTGAAGAAATTAGATTCTATCTAGCTGGTCTCATGTCTGATGTGTTGTACTTTAAAGGTTTGAGCATTGATAAATCTGTATAGGAAGATCTGGTAATTTTGTTCAGATTATAGGATCATTTCTAGCTTGGGATGGGTCTCCATAGTCCATTTCAGGTGGTTGCTGGACAATGGAATTCGTTTTCCCATAGAGGCATAGTTAGGCATCAGTTAGCTGCCCAGAATAGCTCACAAATGCCCATTCAGCACATAAGCCCCTTGGAATATGGAGTGAAAAACTGAACTGCACTAGACTTAAATAATTTTCAGGATACTTGAGTTTAATTCTAGCTCTGTCACTTATTAGCTTTGAGATCTTAGCTTTTCGAAGCCTTTCTTCTTCTGTAAAGTCAAAATGAAAATGTTTTCTTCATGTTGTTAAGCAGATGAAGTGCTATATGGCCCACAGTAACTGTTGAGCTTTGTCCTCTATTATTGTTGTTATTTGAACCAAATATTTAAACATTTTTGTAGAAAATGTATGGGGAGAATTTCAGCCTTGAATTTCAGGAACACATCTTCCTGCACGGTGTTGCTCTGAAACTAGAGTTTCCCCAGGTTTCATTCTTTCATGGTTGCTTCTGCCATCTGAAGGAAGTGTCCCAGGGGAGCCAAGTTAGGGGAGGGGGAACTAAAAGAACAGGGGTCAGAACTTCAAGGCATAGAGGTTGAAGATGGCCTGACCAGGTAGTAAATATCTTGGGCTGGATCACTGATGGCCTCTCAATTGCTGCCTTTCTTCTTCACCAGCCCCAAGGCTGAATGCTTTCCTCTCAACTCCTCTGTGGTGATGATTCTTCCTGGGGCCCCAAGAAAGGCAGTTTCAGGGTTTCCCCCCATCTCCTGTTCCTCCTGCAAGCTCCAGACTCATTCAAGTTTTCCTTCAATGGTTTTATTTCATATTACAAATTTTCAAGTTCACCTATGGTAAGATTCACTGTTTCTGGTGCATAGTTTTGTGAATTGGGACAAATGCTTACAGTCATGTAACCATCACCAAAATCAAGGTCAGAACACCACCCCCAATGTTCTCCCACGCTACTCTCATGCAGTTTCCTTAGTGTTTTAAACTCCCGATGAGAAGGGGGAAAATGTCAGGCAGAGGGGTAACAAATACGGTTTTGTAACTTCTTTTCTCTTTATTCACATAGAGCCTTCTGAGGGAGTCCCCTGTAAGTTGGTAATGGGCCACAGAGGACTGTAATATGAGTCTGTGGCTTTTTAGATTCTCCAAGAACTTTCATGGGGACCAGAATAGAGGTGGGGGCTCCAAAGCAAGGGGTTCCTAAGGCCAGGGAGCCCAAATGGATCAAAGAAGCTAGTGGGGTTTAGGTTAAGGGATCCAATGGAACCTAGGAAAAGCTCTGAGAATTTTTCTTTCTATGTTCTCTTGTCACACACCAGCCTCCTACCAAAAAATACTGGACTGTAATGGAATGAGCTGAAAAGCAATGACTGGCTGAGGGCAGAGGACATAGGAGTAGATGAGGAAGAGGAAATAGGAGGGGAAGGGGGAGTACTAGAAGGCTGAACTGGAGAGCAAAAGGCAAAGTTGTTCTCTGAAAGGGCTTCCATCAGGACCCTGCCAGCTCAGGGTGAGCGAGCATATGTAGCCCTCTCCTCTCATGGCTGGCCCATTGAGGCAAGACTGGCCTGGGTCTCTGCCCCCATTCGCCCCCTCAGCAGGGCATCTTTGAGCAGGGCACAACTGGAAAGTCCTCTTGGTGAGAATATCCATTCAAGTTCTCACTCAGATCAGGAGTGTGTTCAATTAATCATTCCCCTATTACCTAGGACGGCAGAGATTTTGCTGAATAAAAAATTATTTGTGGAGAATGTACCAGCTTCAGCCATCAAATTTTTTGACAGAAATATTAAAAATGCAGGCAAAATTTTTCCATTAGGACACTGGCTGTCCATATTTCTTGATGAGATCTTATTATTGAACCTGAGGTAAATGCTTGTACTTCAGTAGCTGGCAGCAATTCCCTGCCTTTGTGTTTCAAATTTCAGTAAAAAATCTCAAATGTCAAAATGTATGTCACTCTCTAAATAAAATTTTACACCGGAGAATGGGAGAAATGTTGCTGTTGAGTCATTTGATGTCATGCCTGACAGGAATACTGATGACTTGAATGAGCAGGCTGATGAAGACTGAGAGGGAAATGGGAATATTTTGCTAGGCATGAGACTGGAGATTTGTGTCTGGCAGTGTTGAATTTTTCTCACTTGGTTTTGTACCACCTGCAACAAAATCACAATCTGAATCAGAGTTCTTGTGTACAAATCCTGTTCATTCTGGGTACAGCATCCTATTAGGAATATGGACCAGTGTCTTGTAACCTGGAAGCCTTAAGACAGTTTTAAGCTTTTTAAAGGTAGTTATTTCATATGTGTGTGTGTGTGTGTGTGTGTGTGTGTGTGTGAGAGAGAGAGAGAGAGAGAGAGAGAGAGATACTCCATGACAGCTAAAATTTTAGGCACTAACAGTTACTTATTACATAAATCTATTATATTGATAAACCGAGTATGCATGGCAATGACCTATAACAAGCACTTTTATTTTTGTAAGTGTCCCATAGCATTGTTAACTCTTCACTGCTGTGTTTGTAGATAATGTGGCTCAGTGGAAAGAGACCAGGCTGTGGACCTGGGTTCAAATCCATCCCTTTTTTGCTTTTACTATTCGTGTAACCTTAGGGAAAATCTTAAGAAAAGGAAAATTTTGTCTGTTTTCTCTTTTATAAAATACGAATAAGAGTATCTACTTCATAAGAAAGAATCCAAGAAAACATATGGAAATATACTTAGCGTAGTTTCCAATATAAAGCTGTTGTTCAATAAATTCCATTGTCCTTTCTTTAATCACTTGATATTTTCAGGGAATAAGATGTTACACATGGGTAAATATTAAGTAGACGACTCTTCCTGTAAGATATTATAAAGTAGGTAATTCCAAAAAAGGTAAAACCAACTGATAGTCATTCGACTATAGTCAAATACTTTAGGGTCTTCTTTTTCCAGGCACAGGGTAGGATTTTATTTTGCCATATCATTCTAAGTTAGATGTGATGATGTCACTTAATCTGGCCAATTAAATTTGAAAAGTCATGTGAGGGAAGATTGAAGAATCAACGTGTAATTTGACATTTTCTCTTCCCACTGTTTCAGTGATTGCGGTAGCAAATACCTAGAGTAACAGCAATGAGAAGAATCCACTGTTGACCAGCACTGGACATACATCATGGGTGAGGAATAAACTTGTGCTGTAAAGCCATTTTTTGGGCTTGTTCCCACAGCATAACCTAGTTTATCCTGACTGATAAATCAACAAAACATTTGGTAAGGTTCATGGACTTGATTCAGTTACAAGAACTTTATAAAATAGCGTTAGAAGAGTAATTGTGCTAGATTCCACCTCACAAATAGTTTAGAAAGTTTGAGGAACTCTTAAATATTTACTATGGCTTAATTAAACACTATAGCTATTTGGAAAAATTTTCTGTTTCACCAGTGACCATGTCAAAGTTGGGACTTGGGAAGATTCGGCTCCTCATATTTTATCAGCCTCATTCATGGGTATAGATTTACATAGTCCAATATAGTAGCCACTTGTCTCAAATGACTTTTACACTTAAGTAAAACTAAGCATTCCATTTTTTAGTCACATAAGTCACATTACAAGAGCTTAATAGTCTCATGTACCTAGCACATGTGTAGAACATTTCTATCATTACAGAAAATTCTGTTAGGCATCCCTGGTATAGATGCTTGAAATTCTCTCAATCATATGTAAGGTTCTACATAATTAAAGCATCTCTTCTAATGAGATTGTTACCCCTTAAACCTTCCTCTATAGAAATTTGCCACTGTGTCTGCATCTTATCTTCCAATTGAACACTGAAATTGCAAAGGAAGGGAAAATTTCCCTAGGCTTTCCAGAGGAAAGGTACTTAATACATCCAAAGCTGCAAGTGTATAATACTATAATAGTGATAGTATAATAATTATTATGTATAGTGTTTGAGCCAAGGAATTAATATTTATTGTCTTTTTACAAAGCAGAGCTCCCATGGAAGTAAAGGGGCAATTTGAACTGTAGTGAAGTAAAGGTGAGACTGGGTGATTCTTATGTAACAAATGACCTTTCATACCAGGCAAGTGTTGTGCTCTTTTCATATCAAAGTTTATAAGGCCTGTGGATTGAATAATCCTTTCCTGAGACAGAAATGAATAGAACAATAACTCTTCTCAGTTAACATCAAACTTGGAGTTAAATATGTGTGTATCAGTCAGGATAGCCTAAGTGATGCTGCGGTAACACACAACCTAAAGGTCTCAGTGCCTGGGACAAAACCCCATTTCAAATTTATGCAGTCCCTTGGGGATCCTGGTTACTGTCCCGAGGAGTTGTTGTCCATTTTCAATAGTCCAGACTTCCTTCTGTTTCAACGTGAAGTCTCTCCCCTGATCCTACAGCAGGAGAAGAGTGCTAGAACATCCCACATCGTCAAATAAGTGCTTCAGCGTGAAAGCGATGCATGTTACTTCTTTCAACCCACTGGCATTAGTCATATGACCCTTCTCCCATGCATGGTGGGAGTCAGGGAAATACAATCCTTCCATGCACCCAGAAAGAGTGGATAACTAGATAGAAGTGAACTTCAGAAGCCTCTACCACAGTGCAGGAAGTGGATTTTTAAACAAAATCATTAAATGTGTAGGTTTCCAGCAAGCCAATGGCTAATGTTTTCTAGAATAATGTTGGAATGCTGATAATGGGATCAGATTTCCACAATTCCAAAATATTTTGCCAGCTTATGAAAAAGTCAGAGTTGAATTGTATGCTTTTATGAACCTGAGTTTTTACTTCTATACCAAGCTTCCATCTACTGTCATGTTCTTTGGGGCAGTTAGAAAAAAAAGTGTTCTAGCCTATGACTTCATTCAAGTTACTTTTTTTCCCCTGCTTGGCATGTAAAATGTGATGGCAAGATTAGATTATTCTTTGTCCCTTTCCAACACTGTTACAGTTTTTAGAGGTTTTTATGGCCAATATTAGCAGTCCTGAGTGGTCTCTGAGTATACAGAGGACTCTAGATGCAGGTGTGGACTTGAGCCTTCTCTGTTTCCTGCATCTCTCATAAGCACAAACCCTCTTTTGTACCTCTCTTCCATTCCATTTTTATTCCAAGGAATTTAGAATTAATGCTCTTGGTAAGAGAGAGCACCCATTTTTTAAAAGTCAGGTCTATTGAGGTATAATTTACACACAATAAAATTTTCACCTTTGAAATGTGCAGTTCTACATGTCTTGACAAATACATACAGATGTAAAACCCTCACAATTAAGATGTAGAATACCTCCTAAAATTCTCTTTACCCCACTGTAATCTGTCTCCATCTCCCATTGTATTTTCTGACAACAGTGGCATGATTTCTGTCCTTACAGTTCTGATTTTTTTTCCCAGAATGTCATAAAAATGGAACCATAGATTATATAGCCTTTTGGGTCTGGCTTCTTTCATTTGGCAAGTTGTCCTGAGTTTCATCCATATTATTACATGCATGCGTAGTTTTTTATTGTTGACTAGTACTCCATTGTACCACAATTTGTGTGTCTAGTCACCATTGATAGACATTTTAGTTGTTTCCAGTTTGGGGCATCAAAGGTTTTTAAGAGGAGCATTGGGATATTTTATTGTTTGGAGAATGGCTGGGTTAGGGAGAGATCAGGTAGGGAAAGGATAGTAAGTAGGGCAGTGGCTGTGAATTTGAGGAGATGTATATCATTAGACTTTATGTTAAGTATATGAAGGTTTTTACGCAAGGGAATTAGAGGCTTATGTGACCAATGGAAGAAAGGGACAGGAACAAAGTTTTGGATGGAGACGTGATGATCTCTGCTTACAACTCTGATCCAAGTTGTTCTCATGAAATCATCTGAAAGCTACTGTGAATTCCTTAAGCCTCTGGGAATCTCCTCCAGGTATCTCAGTCTATAGAAGTTGTTCTAGATATGGGGTCTTCCAATCTTCAGTATCCATATCATCTGGGAAATTGTTAGAGAGTCACGTTTTCAGGCCCCACCCCAGACCTCCTGAGTCAGAAACTTTGGGGATGGGGCCCAGCAATCTGTGTTCTAACAAACTTTTCAGAGGTTTCTGATGCTTACTAAGGTTAGAGAACCGCAGGTCTATAGTGTAAGTACAGGAAGGCCCCCAAGAAGCTCGCTCAAGAACCACTTCAAATCTAGTGTACACCCATGCATCTGCGTGCAAATGCTTCTGCCTGCCAAATCACACACCACCGCCTCACACTGTCTAATCAGGAACCGTAGGGGTAAGGAGGCTATGGGAAATGAAGTTCTCAGCTTCTCTTCTGAAATTCAGAAGAGGCTTCAGAGACTAGCAATGATTGCAAGTTGATAATGAATGATCTGGCACAATATGGGAAAGCTTATATAGGGGACAGGATTTTTGAGTAATGAATGTTGGTGAATAACAGTGAGAGTTCTGCAGATACTTCTAACTTTAAAACCATGTAATCATCCCACTAGTTTCTTCCTTCTGCCCAGTTAGGCAGCACCTTGTTGAATTGCTATCTAAAGGCTTACTGGATTCATCTGTAGTTGATTTAGTGGCTACTTGTAGAAATGTGCTATTTCCAATTTCTGAGGCAATTATGTCAAGTTATATTCCCAAACATAGATGAGGTTGCTATTTCCAATAAACTAAGGTGTTTCCTTCCTGGAATGTGACAAATTTAGTAACAATATCTATGTTTTTTTCTGCTTGATATTTTAAGCCAAGGAGAAAGGTAAATAATGTTTAAGGAACTTATAAACCAAGTGTGTAACCATTTTGCACAATTCATGGTTTTATTTAATGAGCTTCAGTACCACAGGATGAGAGTTGTTCCCAAAGGGCCTCAATCAACTAGACTATTGAACAGAAATGCAGAATGTAAATTGGGTTTTAACTAAAATCATACTGCTATTACTTTTTATGGAACCCATAATTTCTGGTAGAGAGCAGGCATATAGAGAACTGTCATTATGGAAATGCCTTCCGGGATTTGACCAACTGCATTTGGAGCACGAATAAATACTTTGAGGCTTGATTTGTATGCTACTTCTGGTTGTGTAAGACTAAATGTATGCCACATGGTTCTTAACACTGCAGCTTTCATGGCTTTGTGGATTCCGTGCACTACCTTTTAGATACATTATGCTCCTATTTATTTATTTATAATTTTAAAGCCAAAGTGGAGATATGTCTTCTTTCATTTACCTTCTCAGGATAGATATTTTTTTTCCCCTGAGAATGATGATGGAAATTTGTTTTGAAAATATTGAGAAAAGGAAGACAGACCATATATTTTTTTCCTGGTAACTGAATATAAACGACTACTTGAGAATGGATTTCTCTCCTCCTTTGTGCTTTCCCTGGGTTGCTATGGGCTTCAGAATTCACAGCGGGATTGGTGACTGGATCAGTACTTACACAGCTGATTTCAAATATTGCTTGCATACCAGTAATTCCAGAATTCCAAAGCTCCAGATACCAGTTTCTCTCTGCTTACTGGACATCTTCATCTGAAGGTCTCTGACTCAGGATGTGCTAAACCAAACTAAGTAGATTGCTTTCTATGGTACAGACATTAGCTCTACCTTCACGGCAATAGTAAGTATTTCTGGAGGACAGCATTCCTTAATGGTCCTTCTCTTACAAGGCCTGGAGTATAGTTTACACATAACAAATTTTTATTGACTGAAAAATTGTGGTGGTGATAGCAAGTAGTTTATAAGCATGGAAAGGAGGAACTAATGAGGATATTTAGAATCTGTAGATTTATAATGTCTCCTGTAGTGCACCTCCTATTGCCAGAATCCACTTTGAGTCAACAGCATCTTGGCCATCACAGTGCCTAACAGGAAAAACAGAAGGCAGCATGGTAACTTGGAAAGAGGACATATTTTAGAAGCTTTATGTTCACATTCTGACTCTGCCAATTGGAGTTTATTTAACAACAGCTATGAGATGAAGATCATGACCTCTACCTTGAGAGAGCCTTGATGTTGTTAAGGTATAAATATAAAGTATAAATTATGCTTGGTATTAGTAGATGCTAACTAAATGATGGGTATGATTATGCTACTTCAAATTTGTGTGGCCTCTTGTGGTGAATAAAGGATGCTCCCAACCATTCCAAAAGTTAGAGATGACTGTGTTTTCTAATTTGTAAATGAGGAAACTGAGGTCCAGAGGCCCTCAGCTAGTAAGTGGGGACCTAGGACTAGGAACTGGAATTTTTTCTGGAACCAGATCCTTTTCTCATTCTCCCAGTTTCAACTGTCCTTTGCAAAAAGCATCCTAATTCTACACCCAAGGCAGAATCAATTCCTGTTGTCTCCTCCTCTGCTTCTAAAGTTCCTTCAAAGCACTCTGTATATAGTGTTTTTCTAATACTGCATTGCCTTGTGATTACATATGGGCCTGAATTCCTGAAAGACTTTAAGTTCTTTAAAGCAGGGCCATGTCTGATTTATCTGGGTGAGCATGGTGTCTGGCACATAGTAAGCACTCAATACAAATTTGTTGAATTGGTGAGGAGAGTCAGAATGCAGCAGCAGAGTAAAAAGTTTCCCTTAATTAAAGAAAAAGGGAACTAAGAGCATTGTTTGGCATATTACTCCAAAGCCAGCATGCTAGCTAACAAGACAGGAAGCATCCATCTGCAAGTAATGTGCACAACTCACCCCACTGAGAATGTTAATTATGTTTTTAAAGGGAGACAGGGAGCCCTGGTTGCTTTTGGCACAAAGCAGTGGAGAGAGGGATGGCCCAGGGAAGGAATGCTAAATAGTTTCTGCAGTCTGTGTTGCCAGCTCTCTGTGTAGCTCTGGAAAGGGAGAGGATTCGTGATGTTTATTTGTCTGAGACAGAGATTTCATTACTTTGTTCTGATGATGACTCCATAGATATGCTCCTTGCCCACATATATTTTTTATTTTATTTTTATTTATTTTTAATATTTATTTTTAAATATTTTTCAATTTAAATTCAATTAGCCAACACATAGTACATCATTAGTTTCAGATATAGAGTTCAGTAATTCATCAGTTGCATATAACACCCAGTGCTCATTACATCACGTGCCCTACTTTTTATTTAGAACCTCTCCTTATGTCTAGTTCAAATTCTCTCCTGATCCAAAGTCTTCCATATTCCATGGAACTTGGCTCTGTCCATGGCCCCTATCCATTCCCATATACTCCGATTGATCCAACATGGTTTCAAGGTCAATTTTGAGATGCACTATCAACATCTTAATGTGCATAGTTTTTGACTCAGTAATTCCACTTTTAGGAATCTCTCTTTTAGAAATTCTCCCACAAGAAAATAAAAAATAGAATGTGTGAATAGGCTTATGTGTAATAATAGAAATCAGAAATATCTGCAATGCTCATCAGTAAAAGATTGTTTAAATAAATCTTGTTATATAGCATTTTATGTAACTGTTCAGATGAATAAAGTAGAACACTATACAAGGATATAGTTGTATTTTGTTGAAAAGAAAATTCTAGAAAAATGTGTATTGTAAGATCTCTTTTTATATAGAGAAATTCCAGAAGCATATGCAACATTCATTTATTCAAAAAATACTTATCAAGTATATGCTATATGCCAAGCAGTGAATGGGGAAAAAATCTGCCTTGTGGAACGTACATTGTCATCCAGGGAAATGAATAATAAACATAATAAATAGAATTACCTTGTATGGTAAAAAATAATAAGCCCTAAGGAAAAATAAAGACTGGATAGAAACAACCTTTGAGACTTTAGTGTGGTGGGTCCTAGATGAAGGGGCAGGGCTTTCATTTTCTACTTTATTTACTTCCATATTGTTCATGTGAGTATGTGTTATTTTTATTTATTTAGGGGAAGTTAAAAGGTGTCCCCCTCTTTCCTGTATCTTCAACTTCTTTTATTCAGAAAGATTTTTTGCTTCCACTTTTAAACGTATGAGTTTCTTGTCTTTTTTTTTTTAATTATTTTTTTTTATTTTTGGTTTCTCTTCCATCTTAAAAATAAAAAGTATAAGGAAGGATGTTGATTTAAGTCGCCTCTGGTTACAGACCCATTTTTCTCTTTCCTTTCCCTTAACAATTTTTTTTCAGAGAGTCCTGGACAATCAGAGCCTCATGTTTTGCCTCCCATTCAGTCCTTTCCCTAAATCTGTGTGGCCTTTCGGCTTTCATGTTGCTGAAACTTCTCTCTGACTTCACCAGTAAATTCTGAGGACAAACCATATCCTCTCATGCTCTAGGTAGTCATGCTCCAAGGAATCCCCTGGAGTCTCATCTCTTCCTTAGGTTTTTTCAGGGTTCTGTCCTAGGACCACTACTTTAGCCCCCTTCCACTCCCCACATTCTCTCTGGGTTACCTCATAAACCTTCATATTTCATTGACCAGGGAGTAACCATTTTTGGGGAGAATAGAAGCTTTGTTTTCAACTTTTTCAAAGTTTTACTGCCATGTATATGGAGAATCTGGAAAGATACATGCTTGGGGCAGGACATAATGCTCAGAAAAGACCTGCGAAGACCTTAAATTTTCATCGTTGGCTGGTTTTGGGGCTCAGAGTACATGAAGACTAAGGTACAGTGTGAGTAGTCTGATTAAACATTGAAAGAGTGCCTCAACACAAAGCCAAATTATAAAGACCTGGAGTATATGCTTTTTCTTTTTCTTTTCCTTTTTCTTTACTAGTTTTTCCTTATTTATATTCCTGGGTTTTTTTTTTTTCTTTTTTGCCCATCAAAATATCCAAAATGTTCACTTTTCAATGGAAAATTATGAAGCATGCAAAGAAATAAGGAAGCATGATTTAAAAAAAAAAAAAAAAAAGGAAAAGAAACGAAAAGGAACTGTTTTGGGGGAAGCCCGGGTGTTGTACTTACTATAGCAAGACTTTAGATCAGCTGTCACAGACATTCTCACAGAGGTAAAGGATGCAGTGAACAAAGAAATAAAACAAGGATAACAATTTCTCAATATTGTTGAGAATTGTAGAGAATATCAATAAAGGGCTAGGAATATTTTTTTAAAGAATAGAAATTTTGAAGCTGAAAAGTATAACTCAAGTGTAGAATTAACTAGAGGTGTTCAAATTGGAATTTGAACAGACAGAAAAATGAATCCATAACTTGAAAGTATGTCAAATTATCCAGTTTCAGGAGCAAAAAGAAAAAAATAATGAAAAAATGGAACTTAAGAGACTGTAGGACAGGGGTACCTGGGTGGCTCAGTCAGTTAAGCGTCTGCCTTTAGCTCAGGTCATGATCCCAAGGTCCTGGGATGGAGCCCCTCATCAGGCTCCCTGCTCAGGGGGAGCCTGCTCCTCCCTCTCCCTTTGCCCCTCCCCTGCTTACATGTTCTCTCCCTCTTGGTCAAATAAATAAGATCTTAAAAAAAAAAAAAAAAAAAAGGAGGGAGACTGTAAGACACTGTAAAACTAACCAGCATACACATGATGGAAATCCCAGAAGGAGAAGAAAGAAAGGGGAAAAAAAGAATACTTGGAGAAATAATGGTCTGAAACTTCATAAATCTGTTTTTAAAATGTGAACCTACATGTATAAGAAGCTCAATGAATTCTGGTAGGATAAGTCAAGAGATCCACACTGAGATACATTATAGTAGCAGTTCCGTAGCAGAAATCATGGAAGACAGAAAGCAGTTGGGATGACATATTTAAATTGCTGAAAGATAAGAACTGCCAACAAAAAAATTACATATATGGCAAAAATGTCTTTCAAAAACGAGGGAGAAATTAAGATATTTCCAGATAAGCAAAAGATGGAGTACATTAATAGTAGACCTGCCCTATAATAAATGCTAAAGGAAATCCTTTAGGCTTAAATAAATGAACACTAGGAGTAACTTTAAGCCATATGAAGAAATAAAGAATATTGGTAAAAGTTACTACATAAGTAAATAAAGTATTTTTAAATTGCATCTCTTCTCCCCCCATTATTTAAAAGAGAAATGCATGAAACAAAAATTATAAATCTATCTTCATGTGCATCTAATATATAAATAATATGTGACAACAATATAAAGGGGGAGGGACGAAGTTAAACTGGAGCAGAATTTTTGTATATTATTGAACATAACTTGATGTTAAGTCAAAAAAGTTGTATAAATTTAAGATGTCAATTGCAAGTCCTAGGGTAACTACTAAGAAAACATCTTAAAAATACAAAAAAGAAAATGAGGAGAGACTCAAAGTGGTGTACAAAAATCAAACACACAAAAAAAGGGGTAATGGAGCGATTAAGAAACAAATATATTAATGACATAGCAAACAAAAAGCAAAATGGTAGAAGTCATTCCATAATTAAATGTAGGATTAAAGTCTTCGACTAAAAGGTAGAGATTGGCAGAACAGATTTAAAAACATGATTCATCTATATGTTGTCTTTAAAACAGAATCACTTTAGATCCAAAGGAAAGGGGAAAAAAATTAAAGGATGAAAAAATATATTCTATGCCAAGAGTCTGTATGGTGAAATATTATTCAGCTATGTACAGGAATGAGGCATTGGCATACACTGGATAAATCTTGAACACATTATCCTAAGTGAAAGAAGCCAGACGCAAAGGCTATATATTGTATGATTCCCTTTACATGAAATCTAGAATAGGCAAATCCATAGATGGAAAAGTGACTTGTGGTTGTAATGGGCTGTGGGTAAGGAGTAATGGGGAATGGCTACTTAAATGGTGCAGGATTTCCATTTGGGGTGATGAGAAATTCTGGAACTACATCGTGATGATGGTTGTGCATTATGAATATTCTAATGTCACTGAATTGTACACTTTGAAATGATTTTACCGGTAAATTTTTCTCTGTGTTTTGCCACGATAAAAAGAAAAACAGCATAAAATAGATGGAGACTAACTCTAAGATATTAGAAATACAGAAAAGGATTTTAAAGTAGCTTTTATAACTATGCCCAATATCTTAATAAAAATATGCTAATAATGAAAAGGTAGTGTTAAAGCCAGGTTGCCAGTCAGAAAACTACACCTCAAGACAACTTGATATTGAGAAGTTGTTAAGATGATGAAAAATTAAATAGTCCTTCATATGAGTCTAAGTAAGAGATATCATAAGGGTGTTACAGAGCCATATGTGGGGAGGTATAGAGATGATAGCTCTCTTCTCTGCTGCAATCAACAGTCTTGCGGCTCTCTCTTTCACCATTTCACATCTTTTATTTTAGGCTGCTTGAGATTGAAAATTAAAGTGAGATATTTTCAGAGAGGGTCTTCAGTATTCCTATCTGGCCTTTTGGGGTTGACAAAAACTAGTGTGGTTTACTGAGATTACTGTGTATGTCATAAATCTTGCTTTAGATGATCTTGATACTAGTATGTTTGACTTAAAGGAAAGATGGAATTTGAGGCTGAAGAATATCTAAGTGTCTCTGAGTCCCTTATTGCTCAGGCAACTACAAAATTTTTTTTTTTAAGATTTTATTTACTTATTTGACAGAGATGGAGACAGCCAGCGAGAGAGGGAACACAAGCAGGGGGAGTGGGGGAGGAAGAAGCAGGCTCCCAGCAGAGGAGCCTGATGTGGGGCTCGATCCCATAACGCCAGGATCACGCCCTGAGCCGAAGGCAGACGCCTAACTGCTGTGCCACCCAGGCGCCCCAACTACAAAATTTTTTACCAGGTGTTTGGTCATAAAAATTTGTCATTGGCTCAATCTGTATTTGTTATTGTGAGGTTGAACATTTAGTCTGCATTACTCCTCAAAAGGTTGCACAATTGCTAATTTTGTTCTTTTATTTTCTGACCAGAAGCCATATGTTAATTTCTGGCTGGTGACAGAAAATATTGAGCAATAAAATGTAGAGCTGCAGTTATCAAAGCAGGAATAATACTTTAAAAATATGCACTATTGAATTCTATAGTAGATTGAAATTTATTACTCCCAGGCATGAAATCTCTTAAGTGAACAAAAAGGTGGTTAACTTTCTTTTCAGGCAAAAAAAAAAAAAAAGGAAAATCTGATTCTTTCATATATTGTATTCCATAAACTAGTAATTTGTTCATTTGATTTCGTTTGTTCAAAAAGCTGAAAGATATGTCAGTTGAAATTCCAACCTTTAAAAATTATTATGCACTTCATATATGATGATGTCTAAGGTTAAAAAAAATATCTAGATCTGGTTGCTGATCTTAGCATTTGACAGATGAATATCAGACTGAAGACAATGACTACATAGCTAGGTATATTTCCTGGAGGATTAGGTTGTAGTTGGTGATCTATATTAATTCGTAGTTGTTGCTAAGGAGAGACTGTTGTGCCCAGTTAGTGATGTATGGTTTACGCCTTTTAAACTTAAAAAAGATATAATGATACAAAGGAATTTATTTTAAGGGTATGTTTCTTACACTCTGGATTTGAAGTGGGAAAAGCAACAAACACATTAATATGCTAAAAACCCAATTTTCTGACTTGTTCCTCAAACTTGATATCAGAAGCCACATAGTTTTCTGATAATTGTCTATAGAGGAATATAAATTCTGTAAGAGAAAGCCCCTAGTGAATTAATAATGCCACTAATGACTTTCTTTTCTTTTATTTCCTTTTCTTAATATTAATTGCTTACCACCATTTCTCATTACCAGTGTTGCAAATTGTATTATTCTCAATTATTTGTTGTGTTCCATTTTTGACTCACTTCCCTATAGCTTAATACACTTCCCTATAGCCTAATATCACCCCATTGATATTAAGCTTAGGCATATGATCTTCTTTAGCCAAAGGAATCTATGTGAACAGAAGCTTTAATTGGTTTGGCTTTGCAGCTCTTGTTCTTGCTCTCTATCATGAGATCAGCATGTTTCAAAACATACCTTCTTCTTCAGTCTTGAGTCTGGTATGAAAAGATTTGTGGAGCTGAGCTTATCAGAGCCACAACCATTTGCAGCCCTTATGTAACATGAGCAAGAAATAAATATGTATTTTTGTAAACCACCGAGGCATCGGGAGGCTTGTGATTTGGCAGAGGGTGACTAATACATCAAAGAATACCAACAAAATAAAACTTAATTCGTTTGTCCCATTCTCTCCTTAGTAGACACATTGTTCATCAAAAACAGTGTATGAGGAACAGACTTCGCCAAAACTGTGAGTTCCTTGGCAGCAGAACTGGGATTCTTCCTGTTCATTTTGGTACCCCAGTCCTTGGCATAGGATAAGACGCAACAAATATTTGATGAATGAAGGGTTATCTGTAGGTGCACATTCAATCTTTGTGTCCCCCACAAGGATCCTTTTAACTACACAAGCTGTCACCCTGAGGTCTGTTCATTTGCATTCTCTAAAATCTCTAATTAATCTCTACAAAAGAAGTATGGGAAAGAAAATGCTGCAGGGGAATAATAATACTGCTAAATATAATAGTAGCATATGTAGACTCAGTCTTTACTATGTATTAAATGGTGGACTGTTTAATCCATTTTCTTCCTTACACCTCACAAACAAGTGAAATAAATTTGAGTAATTCTTCTTTCTTTTTTGCACAGAGGAGAAAGTAACTTCTAAATTCTGTAGCTGTTAAGTGGTTAAATTTAGAATTTTGAGCCCAGACACTGATTATAGAATTGAATTCTTATCCCATTATGTCATCTTACATATTGTATTTCAAAGATAAATTGAATCTAAAGTTTTCATGATTTGATGTTTGGTATTGCCTTCAGAATAGCTTTCTACAAATTGACCAGGGAACATGTTTCAGTCATGTCAGATTCCCTAGGTTGGTAGCATCTTGGGTCACTGAGACGGAGAACATCAGAAATCTTTTGCTTTGCCTCTTCTCTTGGGTTCACCCTGATTAGCAGGTGGTCTTTGAGGAAAGCTTTTATTCTTGACAGGTTTTTTTTTTTTATTGTTATTATTCTGTGAAGTGCACAAGGATTAATAAGACAATTGTCTGCAAAGTGTTTGGAGCTCTGGGGAGCCAAGAGGCAATTTAAGTGCATAGAATTACTCCCCTACATAAGCCAGCACTGATTTTTAAATAGAAACCCTCTTCAAAGAGTAACACTAAGGTGGTGATGAAAATCAACAAGTGCCAAGCAGTTCAGTAAAGTTTAAATGTCTTCCATTGATGCTCAGATGTGAGAGGCTGCCAAAAGAGAATTGTAGAGCCAAAGTCTGAGCCAGGAAGGATCTAAGAGGCCATTGAGTCTAAATTGTTTGTTTAAAAAAATGATGAAACATGCCCAGTGTGTAAAACCAGTCATTTTAAGCATCTTGCCCAAGGTCACACAGCTGGTTAGGATGAATGAGGCAGAGAAGTATTGATGTATGGTGGAAACCAAAACATGTATTACCAGATCAGATTGCCAAGGAGAAGGATGAAGGGATGGATGGATCTCTTAGTGGATGAGGATAACTTCAACGAAAGGAAAGAATTTGAGCTAATTCTGAAGGACTGGGCAGGACTTACATTAAGTGAAGGAACGAGGGAGATTTATTCCATCTCATTAAAACTATATGATCTCAACTTTAGAGGCTGGAATATTCATTGTAAGAAGTCACAGTACCTGATACTATAATTTGTTATAGACTCAGTACAAGTTGTAGCATCTGTAATTTATGATGGTTTCTCTGCCTCCTACTCCAATTCCTTCTTTCTTTCTTTTTCTTTCTTTCTTTCTTTCTTTCTTTCTTTCTTTCTTTCTTTCTTTCTTTTCTTTTCTTTTTTCTTTTCTTTTCTTTTCTTTTCTTTCTTCAAACACATACCTTTTGTGAGACATTGGACTGGACTTTAGGGAGGAGGTAAGAAACTATCAATAGGTCCTCTACCCATCAACATAAAATTTCTTGTTGTTGAGTAGAAGATGAGAACATAAGACATGAAGAAAGAATGGCATAGTTGTTTGGGGAAGGCAGAGACTGATTCTAGCAGGAGGGACAGTAGTAGCTACCATCACCAGCATTTATATTGGGCTTACCATGAGCTAGGCCATGTTTAAGAGCTTTATATTCATTAATTTATTTAATCCTCACAACTATCCCATGTGGTGATTTCTGTCAACAGGAATCTCTCTCTCCACATCTCTTGGATCTGTTTTTCTATGTCTTGGCTGGATTATCAATGTAATCTCCAAAGTGGTAGAAGAGTTGCAGTGTGGTACAGAGCCTGTTTGGAGCCTGAGGCAAAAGGAAAAATCAATATAATACTGATCCTATTTTTATTTAAAAATTTGATTAATTTTTTATCATTTTTTACATTATTTAAAGTTTTCTTTAATTTTTTTATTGAGGTAAACTTGGTACATAAAATTATGTAAGTTTCAGGTATACCACATTATAATTTGACATTTGTATGCACTTACTAAGTGATCACCACTAGGGTCTAGTTAGAATCCACTACCATACAATTGACCCCCTTCACCCATTTTGCTCAGCCCCAGCTTCCCTGCCCCATTGGAAACCACCAGTCTAGTCTCTGTATCTGAGTTTATTTTTGTTTTGTTTGTTAGTTTTTTTTAAAATTCCACATGAGTGAAATCATACGTATTTGTTTTTTTCCATCTGACTTATTTCACTTAGCATAATACCCTGAAATTCTGTCTACGTTGTCACAAACGGCGAGATTTCATTCTCCCTTAAGATTGAGTAGTGTTTCATTATGTGTATGTGTGTATGCCACATCTTCTTCATCTCTTCACTGAAGGACATTTAGTGTATTTCCATTTCTTGGCTATTGTAAATAATGCTGCAATGAACATAAGAGTGCATATATATTTTTGAATTAATGTTTTTGTATTCTTTGGAAAAATACCAGAAGTGGAATAACTGCATCATACAGTAATTCTAATTTTAGTTTTTGGAGGATCCTCCATACTGTTTTCCATAGTGGCTGCACCAGTTTATATTCCTACCAGTATATGAAGGTTCCCTTTTTCTCCACATCCTCTCCAACATTTGTTATGTTTTTCTTTTTGATAATAGCCATCCTGACTGGTGTGAGGAGATATCTCTTTGTGGTTTTGATTTGAGTTTTTCATATAATTAGTGATGTTGAACATCTTTCATGTATTTGTTGGCTATCTGTAAGTCTTCTTTGGAAAAATATTCAGATCCTCTGCCCATTTTTTAATTGGGCTGTGTGTTTGTTGTTGAGTTGGTTGAGTCCTTTATATATTTTGAAAATTAATTCCTTGTCAGATATATGATTTGCAAAAGATTGATTCTGACAGGAGAGCTAGTAATATGAATATTGTTAACAAATCTTCCTTTCAGTAGATTGCCTTTTCATTGTGATGATGGTTTCTTTTGCTGTGCAGAAGCTCTTTAGTTTCATGTAGTCCCATTGGTTTATTTTTGCTTTTATTTCATTTGCCTTTGGAGTCAGATCTAGGAAATACTGCTCAGGTTGATGTTTGAGGAACTTACTGCCTGTGTTTTCTTTTAGGAATCTTATGTTTGCAGGTCTTACATTTAAGTCTTTAACCCATGTTGAGTTAATTTTTGTATATGGTGTAAGATAGTGGTCTAGTTTCTTTCTTTTGCATGTGGCTGTCCATTTTCCTTACACCATTTATTGAAGAGATTGTCCTTTCTCCATTACATGTTCTTGGATCCTTTGTCATAAATTAGTTGTCCATATATGTGAGGGTTTAATTTTGTTAAATTAGTAACAACTAATTTAACAACTAAAATTAGTTAAATTTTGTTAATCAGTTCTGTTCTATTTTTCTGTGTCTGTTTTTATGTTAATACCATACTGTTGTGATAACTATAGCTTTGGAACATAGTTTGAAGTCAGACAGTGTGATACCTCCAGCTTTGTTGTTTTTCAGGGTACTTTGCTATTAAATGTCTTTTGTGGTTCCATACAAATTCTATAATTTTTTGTTCTATTTCTATGAAAAATGCCATTGGACTTTTGTTAGGAAATTCAATATGTAGATTGCTTTGGGTAGTATGAGCATTTTAATCTATGAGCATGGAATATCTTTCCATACATTTGTGTCTTCAGTTTCCCTCATCAATATCTTATAGTTTTCAGTGTATAGGTTTCTGACCTCCTTGGTTAAGTTTATTCCTAGGTATTTCTTCATTTTTGATGCAATTGCAAATGGAATTATTTCCTTAATTTCTTTTCCGATGATGCATTATTTGTGTATATAAATGGCACAGATTTCTGTGCATTGATTTTTTATCTTGTTACTTTCGGGAATTCATTCGTTAATTCAAAAAAATTGTTGGTTTTTGGTCTTTAGGGTTATATATATATAGTATCCTATTATCTGTAAATAATGATAGTTTTACTTTCTTCCTTTCCAATTTGAATGCCTTTTTTTTAAAATTGCTGAATTGCTGTGACTAGGAGTTGCAGTATGATATTGAATAAAAGTGGGGATCCTTGTCTTGATCTTGATGGTACCATTGAGTATGATGTTAGCTGTGGGTTTGTTATATATGGCTTTATTAGGGCTATGTATAGTCTCTCCATACCATTTTGTTGAGAGTTTTTATTATAAATGGATATTGGATTTTGCCATATTCTTTTTTTCTGCATCTATTGAAATGATCAAATGATTTTTATTCTCCATGTTGTTAATTTGGTGCATCATATTGATGTATTTGTGGATGTTGAACTATCCTTGCTTGCCTGAAAAAAATCTCACTTGATCATGGTGTATAATCATTTTAATGTATTGTTAAATTTGATTTGTTAATATTTTTTTGTGAATTTTTACATAAATGTTCATCATTGATACTGGTCTATAGTTCCCTTCCTTCCTTCCTTCCTTCCTTCCTTCCTTCCTTCCTTCCTTCCTTCCTTATGTTCTTGTTTGGTTTTGGTATCCAGGCAATGCTGACCTCATAAAATGAGTTTGGAAGTGTTCTCTTTTGTCCAGTGTTTTGGAAGAGGTTGAGAATGATAGGTATTAAATCTTTGAACGTTTAGTAGAGTTCACCAGTGAAGCCTGAACCTTTGTTTGTTGTGAGGTTTTTGAATATTGATTCAATCTCTTTGCTAGTATTTGGTCTATTCAGATTTTTCTATTTCTTCGTGATTTAGTCTTGGCAGATTGTATGTTTTTAGGAATTTATTCTTTTCTTCTAGATTGTCCGATACGTTGGCTTATAATTACTAATAGTAGTCTCTTATGATCTTTCTTATTTCTGTTTTGTCAGTTGTAACTCCTGCTCTTTCATTTCTGATTTTATTAGAGCTCTCTCTGTTTTCTTAGTCTAGCTAAAGGTTTGTAAATTTTGTTTATTTTTTCAAAGAACCAGTTCTTAGTTGAATTGATCTTTTCTATTGTATTTTTTTTTTTTAGTCTTTATTTCTACTTTGATCTTTATTATTTCCTTCCTTCTACTGACTATGGGCTTCTTTTATTTTTTTCTAGTTACTTTAAGTGTAAAGTTAGACTATTTGAGATTTTTCTTATTTCTTGAGGTAAGCTCGTATTGCAGTGTTCTTTGCTCTTCGAACCCCTTTCTCTGTGTCAGTGATTTTAGTATGTCACATTTCTGTTTTCATTTGTCTCAACGCATTTTTTTTTAATGTCTCCTTTGCTTTCTTTGATGACCCATGGTTGTTGAATAGTATGTTTAATCTCCAGACTTTTGTAGTTTTTCTACTTTTTCCCTGGTAATTAATTTCTATTTTCATACCATTGTGGTTGGAGAAAAAAAACCTGATATGATTTCAGTGTTCTTGAGTTTTTTGAGACTCATTTTATGGCCTAACATGTGATCTATCCAAGAGAATATTCCAACTGCACTTGAGAAGAATGTGTATTCTGTTGCTTTTAGATGGAATGTTCTGTATATATCATTATGTCCATCTGGTCTAATATGTTGTAAGATATTTCCTTACTGATTTTGTGTTAGGATGATCTGTCATTGATGTAAGTAGGATGTTTAACTTTCCTACTGTTATTGTATTGCTGTCAATTTCTCCCTTTGGGTTTGTTAAGATTTGCTTTATATATCTTGGTACTTCTATGTTGGGTGCACAAATATTTATAATATATGTCTTCTTTTTGGATTGACCCCTTTATCATTATGTAAAGCTCTTCTTTGTCTATTATTAGAGTCTCTGTCTTAGAGTCTATTTTGTCTGCTACGAGTATAGCTATACCAGTTTTCTTTTTGTCTCCATTTGCATAGAACATCTTTCTCCACCTCTTCACTTTCAGTCTCACTTCTGAAGTAAGTCTCTTTTAGGCAGCATATAAATGGTTCTTCTTTTTTTTTAAATCCATTCTGCCACTGTGTCTTCTGACTGGAAATTTTAGTCCATATACACTTAAAGTAAATACTGATAGGTATGTACTTAATGGCATTTTGTTATTTATTTTCTGGCCTTTTTTTTTGCAGTTCCTCTTTGTTTCTTTATTCTCTTTCTTACTTCCCTTGTGGTTCAATGGCTTCCTTTAGTATTAGATTTCTTTCTCATTTTCTTTTGCAAATTTACTATGGGTTTTTGCTTTGGGGTTACTGTGAAGTTCTCCTATGACTTCCTATGTATATAATGGTCTCTTCTGAGTTGATAGCAACTTAATTGTGAACACATTCCAAAACTACTTTTTTTCTCTCCTGCCACACTTTATGTTCTTTTTAAAAAATTAAAAAAAATATATTTTATTTATGTGAGAGAGAGAGTGTGTGTGAGGGAAAGAGTGAGAAAGAGCTTGAGTGGGGGGGGTGGGGAGGGGCAGAGGGAGAAGCAGACCCCCTACTGAGTGGGGATCCCCATGTGGGGCTCAGTCCCAGGATCTCAGGATCATGACCTGAGCTGAAGACAGCCACTTAACCAACTGAGCCACCCAGGCACCCCCACTTTTTATGTTCTTGATGACATTTTACATCTTTTTGTTTTATGCATCTCTTAAGTAATTATTTCAGTTTCAGTTAATTTTACTATTTTTGTCTTTTAACCTTCATACTTGCTTTATAAGTGATTGATCTACTTTTAGTATATATTTACTTTTTTTTTCAGTGAGATTTTTACTTTCATATGTTTTCTTATTAATGCCATTTTTTTTTTCAGTTTAGGGATGTTCCTTTAATATTTCTTGTTAAGGCCTGTTTAGTGCTGATAAATTCCTTTAGGTTTTGCTTATATGGAAAACCCTTAATCTCTCCTTCCATTCTGAATAATAACCTTAGTGGGTAGAGAATTCTTGGTTGGAGGTTTTTTTCCTTTCAGGACTGTGAGTATAGTGTGACCTCTCTTCTGGCTTGGAAAGTTTCTATTGAAAAATCTCCTGATAGCCTTATGGGACTTCCCTTGTATGTAATAAGTTGTTTTTCTCTTGCTACTTTTAGGAGTCTTTCTTTATCTTTAAATTTTACCATTTTAATTATAATATGTGTTAGTGTGGTTCTCTTTGGGTTTATCTTTTTTGGAATTCTGGGCTTCATAGATATGTATGTCTATGTTTCCTTCCCTAGGTTAGGGAACTTTTCAGATATTATTTCTTCAAGTAAGTTTTATGCTTCTTTCTCTCTCTCTTCTCCTTATGGGACCTCTATAATATGAATGTTACTCCAGTTGATTATGTCCCAGATGTTCTTTAAATTATCTTCACTTTTTAAAATTCTTTCTTCTTTCACTGCTGTCTGGGTGAATTCTGTTGCTTTATTTTCCAGCTTGCTGATCTTGTTTTTGGGCTCATCCAGTCTGATGTTGAACCCCTGTAGTGTATTTTTTTGGTTCAATTGTATTGTGTTCTTCAGCTCTATAACTTGTGTTTAGAATTTTCTTATATTTTCTGTCTCCTTGTTGAGGATCTCATGATGGTCATCCATTTTTCTTCTGAGTCTGGTGAGCACCTTTATGACCATTACTTTCAATTCTTTATCAGGTAGATTGTTTACCTTCTTTTCATTAATGTCTTGTTCTTTTCTAATATTTTGTCTTGTTCTTTCATTTGGAACATATTCCTCTGTAATCAGCTGCATCTTAGTTTTTTGTTTTATTGTTTTTCACATCTTAGAGTTTTAAAGGATCTGCTTTGTGTAGGAAATTTCACATGGAGCCACAAAACACAATCTCCTCTACTACCAGAGTTCAAAGATTGTCCCATATGTGGGATGCACTTGCTTGTCTGCTGTGATAGGGATGTATCTGTGATGTGGGGGTGGGTGGAACTGTCACCTAGCCTAGCTGTGTTATGCAACAGTGTTGGGGTGGTTGTTAGCCTGGGCTGGTGCCTGGCCTGGCTGCAATGTGTGGTTTTGCTGTACAGGCAGGTAGTGTTCTCAGCTGGGTTTGCCCCCTGGCTGTAGCAGGTTAGAGGAATAGTTCCAAAATGGCATCCATGAGCACCAATCTTAGAAACGTAGGATGAGGTTACAAATATGGCACCTACCAGTAACTCTGCCCTGGAAAAGTCCCAGTGGTTTTGTGCCTTCCTGTTAGGTGCTTTAAGATTAATAAGTGGGTCTCCTTCATATATAGGCTGGGTGTTTTCAAATTGGTGTTTTTGCACTGTGTCCAGGGGCAAGTGTCCAAGGCTAACCCTTTAAGAGTGGGTTCTTCATTTGCAACAATTCTACAGTTTTCCTGGATGTAATCCCTGTTAGTTTTCAAAGCCCACTGTTTAGGGGACTCATCTGTCTTGTGCAAGATCTAAGGATTGGGGTGCTTAATATGGAGCACAAATTCCTCACTTCTCATTCCTCAGTTCTCTATTTTTGACATCACTCCTGACCATGGATCTCTACATATGGGGTGGGATTTTTGGGTGAGATAATGTCTATGCTTCATTTATCAATCTTGCTTTTTTTTTTTTTTTTTTTTTGGTCTTTGTTGTGGAGCCTCTGTTCATGCAGTTTTGTTTTCGCCTTTGGTTTTTTTCCCCAAAGGTAATTATTCCATATTTAGCTGTATATTTATTGTATCCATGGGTTGGAGGAGTAAGTTCAGGATCATCCTATGCTACCATCTGAACCCAGCTGAATCTATTTTTTATCTTCAAAAATAATTAAAATATTATTTTGTTTTCTGTTTTTTTAAATATATATACATTGTGAAAAGATTCTCCCTATTTAGTTAATTAACACATCTATCATCTCACATATTTATCTTTTGTGGAGGGGAGACCTTAAGTTTTACTCTCTGCAAATTTCACTCATGTAATACAGTTATTGATTACAGTCACCATGTTTTACGTTAGATCCTCAGACCTTATTCCTGTTATACCTGAAAGATTTTGCCTTTTATTTTACCTTTTACCTCTTCCTGTTTCCCCCACTCCCCAGCATTTGGCAACTACTTTTACTCTCTGTTTCTTATGTGTTTCACTTTTTTTGGGGGGTGGGGGTTCCACATTTAAGTGATACCGTACAGTATTTGTCTTTCTCTGACTTATCTCACTTAGCGTAATGCCCTCAAGGTCCATCCATGTTATTGCAGTTGGCAGAATTTGCTTCTTTCTTATGGCTGAATACTATTCCATTGTATATACCACATCTTTATCCATTTATTTGTTGAGGGACACTGAGGTTGTTTCCCTATCTTGGCGATTGTGAACAATGCTGCAATGAACATGGAAGTGCAGATATCTCTTCAATATTCTGTTTTCATTTCCTTTGGATGTATGTTCAGAAGTGGGATTGGGTAGTTCTATTTTTAATGTTTTGGTGTTTCATAATAGCTGCACTAATTTACATTCCAGGTTTATTGAATTATTTGGTAAGCCCTAGATTTTGCACCTCAGGTAAATGCCTCTCTCACCTCACCTTATTCCTAGCCCTGATGAAAGACTCCCACCAGTTCCAAAATAATTGGTTTGACAATAGTTTCACCAGATAGGGTTGTCATTGGGCTAGCATTGGTCCCATGCCATTCCCTGAACCAATCATTGATGCTTAAGAGGAATGCAGTGCTTTTATTGGGCTCTGAAGGTGGGTGGGATAAGTCCTTTCCCAACTTCTGAGAGTGTGAGAGAAGGCTTCCCAGAAGTGGAGTCTGAAATGGGGATTCTTACTCAATTCATTTCGCTGGGGGTTGCACCAGGAGAAGGGGGTGATGAAGTGGGAAGTTGATAAAGAAGAATGTGGTTTCAGGTGAAAACCAGCTTCAGCATGATCCCTCTCAGTGAGACCAGGAGCCCACCTTTTATAGCCCTATCCTGGTCATTCATTGACTGAGGCCTGATGGTGGTGGAGGGAGGCAGCTCTATTGGACTGAGGACAGTTCTTTAGAGAATGAGGCAGCTGTACATTGTTATCAGCCAACACATACAGCAGCTAGGAATGGCCACATGTACCAGTGAACAGGTCTGGCCAGGGCCTCATCAGTCTCTAGTAAAAGACATGGTCTTGAAAGATAAAATTATCAGAAAGGGAAATGGATGCCGCTCTGGCATTTAGCAGATGTCTTTGTACTTAGCTCTTTAGCAAGGGAAATGGAATTGATTGTCGGTTAATGACATCTCTTTCAATGAGAAAAAGTTCTAACATGCACTTTCATATATCTGATCTAGAATGTTGAAAAATGAAGCAGATGCTCAACCTGCATTCTTGCTGCCTGTCTTTTAAGTAGAAGCTTTGAACAGAGAGTCAACAAGCAGTGATGCTCACCTGTGCTCACCTCCTGTCTTCACCCAAACCTGAGTCACAAAATGCCAGGGAATCATGCAGTCCATGTGCAGGCCTGGGAGTAGCTTGATGAGGTAGAATTATGATGAACAAAATGGACTTCTTCCTTAAAAATTCCATTAGGGGAAGTGTCATGGCATTTAGAGTTCCATATACTGGGGAAACTGCTCTGGTAGAGTGAACTGCAATCGGGAGAGGAAAGAGGAGACCGCTGTCAGCTGCAGGCCATGCCAGGGAGCCTGCATAAATGGTCCTCTGTCAGCAAGGGGGAGCCCTGTCACCCTTTCATTAGCAGTAATTGAATGCCTACAGAGGCAGTAATTACAAATACCAGCCAGGCCTCACAGGCTCATCTGTCTTTGTTTATCATCACAGTAAGGGTATTGATCAGTACTAGGGCCCTCCTTTCCTTTGGATAGGGACAGGGAAATTGGATTAATAAGGCCTGGCATGTATCATGTAACACATGCTTACAGGGAAAAGGCAGATCAGAAGTGCTGAGAAATGGTGAGCACTTCATTTCCTAGGGTGTCCAGCCTGCTAACATTCTTGAGTGCTTCCTTTGCAGGGGCTTATGCTCAGATTCTCCATCTTCTGAGCATCCTTGCTTTTGCTGGAGCCACAGAACTCCATAGATACAAAGCAAACTGAGTAACTCGCATCTTAATTCACCTTTCTGCAGGTAGCACCTAAATAAATAGAGAGAGAGGGAGAGAGAGAGAGTGAGAAGATAGCTAGGAAACCAACTTACTATTCTGTAAGCTGTATGCATTGTGTCATGGTAACCACAGAGTTGGTGAGGGGAAAGTTTTTTTTTTTTTTAAGATTTTATTTATTTATTCGACAGAGATAGAGGCAGCCAGCAAGAGAGGGAACACAAGCAGGGGGAGTGGGAGAGGAAGAAGCAGGCTCATACCAGAGGAGCCTGATGTGGGGCTCGATCCCACAACGCTGGGATCACGCCCTGAGCCGAAGGCAGACGCTTAACCGCTGTGCCACCCAGGCGCCCCGAGGGGAAAGTTTTTATACAAGCAGTATAGCTAATCAATGAAAAAGCAAAGGTAGAATTAGAGAAATAGTTCTCAAACACTAGCATGCATCAGAATGGCTTGGAGGGCTCATTAAAACACAGATGTTTGACCCCACCCCAGAGTTCCTGATTCAGAGGACTGGGATGGGGCTGGAGAATCTACATTTTTAAAAAAAGATATATTTATTTATTTGAGAGAGAAGGAGTGTGTGAGTGGGGTCGGGGGGGGAGAGGGAGAGAAATCCTCAAGTAGACTCCCCACTGAGCATGGAGCCTGACTTGGGGCTTGATCCCCCAAACCTGAGATCGTGACCTGAGCTAAAACCAAGAGTCAACACTTAACCTACTGAGCTACCCAGGTGCCCTTGGAGAATCTACATTTTTTAACAAATTGCCAGGTGATGCTGTGGCTACTGGTCCAGGATTGCATTTGGAGAACCACTTGATCAGAGCATCCCTATTTTGCAAACCTTAATGAAATAACATATGTAGGAAGTGATTATCAGTGATTTTAATGTCACACAAAAAAGAGACAGTTAACTGAACACTATATGCCTCTTGATGGAAGTACAAAAAACCACCAACAAGAAATGTCAAAATAGTCATCCCAAATCAGTCAAGCCAGGTCTAACTACCAGTTTATAGGAGATACAGGGGACAGAGAAACAAGTTAAATAGTGTTGCCACAGGCACCGTACTGCAGTACAAACAGCAAAATCCAGACTGTTGGAAGACTGTTCAAGACAACTCATTTATTCCCTGTAAGAAAAGAGAAGTAGGAGGGGGAACGTATGGATTCTAAAAGACTTACGAAACACATGACCCCAGTGAGTGGGCCTGTTTGGATGCTGTTCTGATCCATTGATCTGTGAAAAAGAGAACTGTGAGCCAAGCAGGAAACCCTGGAAGCTGAGCGTGTGTTCGATCACATCAGAGAATTATATCCACCACCCTCACTCTTCCTATGCTGGATTCCTTCTTAACCTTTCATTCTCAGTGTAAATATTGTCTTTGCAAAGAGGTTTTCTTTAACTATCTGATCTAGATAGCTCCCCCTTCTCTATGTTACCCTTCTGCTTATTTACTGACCTCTCCTTGTAATTATGTATTTATTGGCTTGGTTTTTGTGTGTCTCCTGACCAGTCTGAAAACTCCATGGGGCTGTGTCTCACAGTGTCATGTCCCCAGTGTGCATTGCTTGGTACACTGGAAATGCACAGTATTTATTTCCTGAATGAATGATGAATAAATGAGGGCATTCTAAAGTTTTCAAATTCTTTTCTTGTACCTGCTTTTAATTAAGTTTTATCTGACCTTGTCAGAGGCCTCTAGGTAGGTAATACTTTGCCATTTTTTGGTGAAGTCAAACATGATGAGTGCTTTGTCCAAGGTCGTGAGTTGTACTAAACCAGCATAGTCAGGAAAAAAAGCCAGTCTTTCTGACTCCAGTCCTGGTGGTCTTACGGTTCTAATAAGTTTCCATTCCGAGATGTCTGACCATCTAGAAATAGTCATTTTAACAGTTAATCTTGATGGTTTTGGTGGAAGAGAGGGGGCTCTGTTAATGATCTTTCTCTCTCTTCACAGAGGCGGGGTAATGAACATCTGAGATGCTGCATATTTGGGTGATGAAATAGTTGCATATTTGGCAAGTTAGCATCCCTGAAGTGTGTTGATTTGCCCTCGTAGCTTGCAGGTAGTCCCTTCAGTTTCCTGACCATTCCGGAGTAGAGTTATCAGCTCATTTCCATCAGCATGCCAGTGTGTTTAGGATGTCCCACCCCCTCTCCTCTCTTTCTCTTTCTCTCTTTCTCTTTCTCTTTCTCTTTCTCTTTCTCTTTCTCTTTCAATCTCTGGTTCTGTAAATCCCTACTTCTTTCTCCATCTCTGTCTTTATGTCTGTAGATCTCTTTTTCTATCTTTGTCTCAGTTTGAATCTCTTTATCTTTATGTCTTTAGCTCTGTATCTCTAGCTCAATCTCTGTCTCTGCATTTTTCACTGTTTGATCTCTTTATCTCTTTCCTTACCCTTAACCTCTTGCCTTTCCTCAGGTTCTGCCATGTTGCTTCCTGCTCCATTTCACACGAAAACTTAGCAGAAGAATTGTCCACAAGTGTTTTCCATTTCTTACTTCTGCTTTCTTTCCATCCTCTCCAAATTGGTTCCTCTTCTTTCCATTCTTCTCAAACTGTCTTTGACAAAGAAACTGAGAATTTCCGTATTTGCAGATGGAGCAGTCTGTTCTCATGTTACTTGACCTCAGAAGGATTGGGCGCTGCCCATCCCTTCCTCATTGATTCACTACTCTTAGTGTATTAGTCGGGATTGAGTCACTGCCATAAGAAATAATCATGGGAAACAAACTGAGGGTCTTAGAGGGGAGGGGGTGGGGAGATGGGCTAGCCCTGTGAAGGGTATTAAGGAGGGCACGTATTACATGGAGCACTGGGTGTTACACACAAACAATGAATCATGGAACACTACATCAAAAGCTAATGATGTACTGTATGGTGACTAACAGGACATAATAAAAAATAAAATAAACATTGAATTTCAAAAAAAAAGAAGAAATAATCACAAAATCTCAGTGGCTTAACACAATAAAATTTAATTTTTTGCTCATTATACTATCCATTGTTATAATAATGGAGAAAATAATAGGCAGGATTGCATGGAAGATTTTTATGGGCTAGGCTTGGAGTAACATATATCACTTCCACCCAGATGCCATTTGCCATTCCTTGGTCCTTCCTGGATACAAGGGGTACTAAGAAGTGTAATCCCAGGCTGGGCATTTATTTCCAAGCAGTAACTACACTATAGAAGATGAGTGTGAGTCTAGTGAACAACTTGTCTTGACCATAGGTAGAAAGGCAGGCAGTGGTCAGGTCATGTGTGTATGTCCCTGAGTCTGCAGAGCAGTGCTTAGCATACTTCCTCCTCAAATCCCATCTCTGCTTTGGCCATTGGGGGTCACTTCTCCATGTCACCCTGCTTTCTTCCTACTCAGGGTCTTATCTCCTTATGAAGACATCCCACAGACAAATATTTGTTGGGGACCCCCAGATCACTTTCATACCTAGAACTTCTCTAGAAAATGGACCATTTAATTCAAGATATCCTCTTACAAGCCCCCATTAGAATCTTATTTATCCTAATACAGAGGAACTTCATTTCTTAGTGGGAGGCACATTTTTAATGATTTCATATTTAATATGTTTCATATTTAATATGTTCTCTGTGCTTTCTTGGCTCTGTATACTCTGTATACTCTGTATTCCTCTGTATACAGGGAATATCATTACCCAGCATTACACCACAATTCTGCAATTATTTCTATATCAAATTTAGAAGAAAAAACCCATAAGTACACCATGTGTAGACAATTAATGGTTCTATTCCACATGGATGCTTAAGGCTTTTAATTTTAAAATGCCCTTAAAAAAATCACAAGAGCTCTTATCATGCTTCTCTTTTATCTAGAGGCAGATTTATTATGTGGTAGGTCTCTTGGTAGTGTCTCCATTTCCTCACAGGGGCTGGCTCAGAGCCAAACACGTTCTGGGGTTTGCATGGGAAAGTGAGCATTGGACACAACCAAGCAAAGCCCTTTGCATGAAGAGCCCTCCAAATGGGTTGCAAAAGGGAGAGTTATCATACTCTGCTTGGCTAGACCCACTCAGTCCTTGGAGAATGTCTCCTTACAGATGGCCCAAGTCTCCTTTCTCCTGAACATGCTTTACTCTAAAAGATTTAATTGGTAGGGGAGTACCATCAACATAAGATCTGTGTCTCTTCAGGATAACTGAAATTCTTGGAGCACTCTGCTGCCTCTCACTTTTTGAAATTGCATTACCCCAGATCATTCACAACCCTGGCACTGAAGTACGTGAGAAAATGCAAGTTGCAAGGAGTAGGTGTGTCTGAGGCTGTAGTATAGCAAGGACTGTCTCTGGCCATGTTCTCCATATACAGAATTCATTTGAACAAATTTTCACTGGCCACTTGATATTGTACACCCATTACTAGGTAATTTGGGATATAAGCAGTAAATAAAATAACACAATGGATGCTGTGATTCTTCCTTCAAGACTGAAGAACTTAACTCCCAGCTAGTGTGAATGCTCCTAGCTGACAGTCTTCAGTAGTCAACACTTTTTAAGAATCAGCTCAGCTAGAGAGCTGCGTCACCCAAGATCACATCCCCTTCCTGTGTCAGCCCATATATAATGACTGGATTGAGGGTCTTACCATGAAGGGCCATCCTAGTGACCAAGTTCCTGATAGGGTTGGCTGAGACCTTGGTTGAGACTGCATTGCAGCCTTCTTCCCTTTGCCCAGTTCCGCTTTCTCTGCATCTCTTCTTCAGGTGTTCTCAGGAGTACTCTACCATAATCCTCCTGTATGCTAATGTCCAGATCAAGGTCTGCTTCCTTCTTCTGCCTGAGGAGCTAGCTCATAATCTGTGGGACCCGTTGGGAGAAGCAACATGCAACTCTTCTGCTCTTATTCTTCCTTTCTCCAAGATAAGAAAGAATGATCCTTGTCTCAAACGGGAGCAAAGATGGGTAATTTCCACTTTGCATAGACAGGGTATGAAAGAATGTTCAAAGGCCATTTATTTTTTTTCCATTTCTCTTTCACAACTTCTTTCCCTGTACACCTGTATAATGCCTTGATTTTAATTTCAAGTGGTGGGTGAGGCTTTCAGCAGCTCCCAGGCATACATTACATATTCTACCATGGATCTAAAAGACCAACTCCCAAGTAATAGGTTTTGGAAGATCAACAAGGAAGTTGTTCCCAGACTTGCTGAAGCAGGTTTTACATTTATAATGTAAAAAACAAAAGGCTTGAAGGAAGAAGTGAGTTCATCTAAAGAGAGCTAGATTACATCATTAAATCTTTAATTAACCTGATGGTTTTGACTTAAGAAAATCAATGGAGCTTTCTCACTTGTAGGAAAGAGAAACTTTAATATTTTATATGCCAATATTTATCTTTTTTTTCTTTTCTAATATAGCATGCAGTTTCTCTGGTGGGTGTCTGTTGGGCTTGTTTTCTTCTCAAAGTTTAAAACTGGAAATATTTTTTTGGTTGTTTATTGGCAATGTGGTAACTATATTTGGAATAAGATTTTAAAAGACTAAAACTTAAAACTTGGCAGAAAGTAGGATATCTCGTGTTTTGATTTCAGAAGTCTTGGCTGTATGGGGAGGGGGTTAGGAGGACATGAAAGCATTTTTACTTGGGTATAATTAGGTTCAGTTTTGTTCCTTTGGGAGACTTTTGAATTTTTCTGTTGAGTAGTTTATTTTAATAGGAGTTCACTGGGTAGCAAAATACTGCAGTAGGTACTTTGAAAAGGCCCAAGAGAAGTAGTGATCTGTGCCTCCAATTTAATTGATTTAAATCTACTTAATGCTTAGCTGTGGCTATACTAGCTGGTTCAATGTTCATGAGCACAGACAATTCTGTTAGTATATACAAGTTGCTAGTAAACAGCATGAAATAAACCTGCTAGTATCAGGGACACTTTAAAATTCTTCTTCCACCCTCATTCACTGATAGGGATAGGATAGTTCTCTAAAGGACCTGCCCATGTGCATGTAGATTTTTCTTTTGTTTCTTCAGTCTAGATTTATGATGCTGGCATTTAGTGTGCATAAAAAAAATCTGGTTAGGATTGAGTAAGTCAGGTTTAGTTTTAGGAAATATAAACAATTCTTGATTTATTTCGCAGAAATTCAGGGAGTCAGATATTTACAGCCTCACTGGAAGCCCAGAGGATATTATTTAAGGCTGGGCCTGAAGGTATAGCTCCTAGGACCATATTTGCATAAATACAGGAGTAATTTGAAGGGCAGGAGAGAATACTGAACAAATGAGAAAGACGTTACCTTCTTTAATGGGAAAGGGAAAGGAAAAAGATAACTGGAGACACTTACATGGTAATAATTAATTCCCCCCCCCAAACATATTAAAGAAAAATGAATAGTCCAATCGAATGTACTTTGCACCATTTTTATGTAACTAAATTGTGGTAACAGGAGTTGGCTGACCCTTTTGGCCTGGGAATATGATGACTTGTCCATCATTATGACAAAGTAGGGAGAAAGCAGAAGAACAATAGTTGGGGTACCGTGGTGACTCAGTCAGTTATACATCTGACTCTTATTTTGGGTCAGGTCATGATCATAGGGTTGTGAGGTTGAATCCCATGTCAGGCTCCACACTCAACATGGAGTCTGCTTGGGGGATTTTCTCTCCCTCTCCCTCTGCCCCCCTCTGTGCCATCTCTGCCCCCCACTCAAGTGTGCTCTCTTGCTCTTAAAAAAAAAAAAAAAGAAAAAGAAAAAAGAAAAGAGAAAAAAAAAAAAAAGAAGAGCAACAGTTCATCATTTTAACTGGGAGGAGGGATTTTTTTTTAAATAACATTTTGGAGAGAAAATCACAGGGCTGGTAATGGTGTGTGAGGGAAGGTAATGAAAAGAAACAGTGCTAAAAAGTATTTTTTATGGTATTTGAGAAATGGAGGGAAAGACCTCGAAGTTATTTTGAAATTATGGTTTGGTTGTTGAACATTTTTCAAACCTTGATGTTACTCTGAGCTGGGCCACGTGGATTATGTCTTTGATGGAGTTACAAAAATAGGAGCATAAATAGTCATCCTTACGGATTTTTAGGTCTGCTCAGCACCTCAATTGACTCCTTAATTTTTTTAAATAGATAATTCACATTCATGTGAAATTGCACTTTGCACAGGGTAACCTGAGCATGTGATTATTGAGTGAAGTGAATTGGAGGAAGGAAGCTCTAAAAAGCCATTTTTAGGGGGGAAGTTTTTCCTCCCTGACTTCTCCTTGATGTCATCTCATCAATTTCAAACTCAGCTATATTATTTTCAGCTAATGTATTCCAGACACTGTGATAGATGCTGGGGAGATAAAATAAAAAGGCAACTGTACATGTTCACAGTAGCTAATAGTTTGATGGAGGAGCTAGTAAATCTTTCATTTCCATAGTTGTCCATATAGTATTTACTCAGTGCCCATACACCAGGCCTTGTGGCTGCAGTGATAGACAAGGTAGGCATGGTTTCTGCCCATGGAAGTTAGAGTCTAATGGAAGAGGCAGACCATTGGCCAGATGATTACCACTAACTGTGTTATGTGCTACCAGAGTAAATGTAAGTGTAATGAAAGCATAAAAAAGGGCAATTCACCTGGTCAGTAAAGTCATTTGTCATAATATATTAGGTTATAATTAATGGACTAAATTTCATAGTTAACCAAAGACCATACTTTATGCAGATTTCCTTAGTCTTTACCCATTGTCCAGTTTCTATTCCAGAATCCCATCTGGTATACCACCTTACATTTAGTCGTCATGTCTCCTTTGGCTTCTCTTGGCTGTGACAGTTTCTCAGACTTTTCTTATTTTTGAAGATCTTGACAATTTTGAGGCATATACTGGTCCAGTATTTTGAAGAATATCCCTCCGCTGGGATTTTTCTGATGCTTTTCTCATGATGTGACTGAGGTTTTTTGGTTTTGGGGGAGGAAGACCACAGAGGTAAAGTGCCACTTTACTCATAGCCTATCTATTAATCTAGAAATATTTATCACTTGTTATTGACCTTGATCATGGCTGATGTAGTGGTTTGTCGGAGTCCAACACTATAAAGTTGCCCTATTTTTCCCTGTTTCCATACTATACTCTCTTTAAAGTAACCACTATGTGCACCTCACACTTATGATGTGGGGCATTATGCTCCACCCTTCTGAGAGTAGAGTATATCAATGATTTAGAGTTCTACGTGGAGATTCCCCCCCAACCCCATTAACTATTTATGTATTCAGCCGTCGATTTCCATCAGTATAGACTTGTGGATATTTATTTTCTACCTCAGGTTATAATCCAGTGCCACATAATTCTGTGACCCAAATTGCTCTACTCTGAGCTCTGTCATTTGGTTTCTGGATCCCTTTGATTTTCCACCATCAGTGTGAGTGTTTCATTTAGCACATCCTTACTTTTTTTCCACTAGAAGATGTTTCTCCAAGCTCAACTTATATTCTACTCCAGTCCCTAGAGTGGGCCAGTGAGCTGTGGTTCCTTTTACTGGAGAATGGTATGAGAATCCAGGACTGAATGCTAGGAGTGCACCTTGCTATGGGTGTTGTTGCACTTAGCCCTTGTCAGCTGACAGAGGAAGGACTTACATGTGTGTATGTAACGTGTGTATATACACATATCTGTAAATATTTTTATATGTAACTATATGTTAGGCTAAAAAGGAGTTCATATTGATGTCTCTGACTCTAATTCATTACCATATGGATCATTCTGGCCTTCTCCCCACATTTATCTACAAACTCTTACTGCAGTAGTGGGAAACCTGCCCCTACCATCTGCCATTCTTTCACTCAATAGCTTAATTCTAGTATACTTTATAGAAGTATCAGGATTGTGAACCTGTACTCATGGGGCAAAACTTTATCAGTAGGAGTACAGGGCTTATGTACAATTTATTCTGCCTTTAGTCTGTAAGACTAAGGACTTTCTAAAATTCCTTAGGTGAGCACCTTTCTCCTCTATCCCTAGGTTGTTTTGTACATTTGTAATGCATTTAGGTTGTTTGTCATATTCTGGACTCCATCCTGGAATCTCCAACCTCTTAAATGATTTTTTAAAACATTTACGTACGTTAAGGTTCACTATAGTTCTATGCTGTATGGTTTGTGCTCTATAATTCTTTTTTTTTAAATTTTTTATTATTTTATTTTTTAAAGATTTTTATTTATTTATTCGACAGAGATAGAGACAGCCAGCGAGAGAGGGAACACAAGCAGGGGGAGTAGGAGAGGACGAAGCAGGCTCCCAGTGGAGGAGCCCGACGTGGGGCTCGATCCCACAACTCCGGGATCACGCCCTGAGCCTAAGGCAGACGCTTAACCGCTGTGCCACCCAGGCGCCCCTGTGCTCTATAATTCTATGGTCTTGACAAATAGTGTCATGAACCCACCATTATGGTATCATATAGAACAGTTTGACCACCTTAAATCTCCTGTGCTTCACCTAATTCAGCTTACCTCCCCACATCTGGACCTCTGGCAATCTTTTTTATTCCTGTTAGGTTTTGCCCTCTCCAAAAATGTCATATAATTGTAATCATACATGGCATCGCATTTTTAAAGTAGCTTCTTTCACTTTTCAAAATGCCTTAAGATTCATATATGTCTTTCCATGCTTCAATAGCTCATTTATTTTCTTTGTTGAGTAATACTATGTTGCATGGATATACCACAGTTTGTACTCATTCACCTATTAAAATACATTTTGGTTGCTTTCAGTTGTTAACAATTATGGGTATTGATTCTATGAAGATTCATAGGTAAGTTTTTATGTAGATATAAGTTTTCAAATCAGTTGGGTAAATACCTAGGAGCACGATCACTGAATTGTCTGGTGAAACTATGTTTAGCTTCATAAGAAACTGACAAACTGTCTTCCAAAGTGGCTGTACCATTTTGCATTCCTACCAGCAATGCAAATGAGAGTTCCTGTTGCTCTACATCCTTGTCAATAATGCTTTTGTCCGTTTAAAAAAATCAGATATTCTAATACGGGTGTAGTGGTAACTCCTCATTGTTCAACTCACAGTTTCCTAATGACAAATGATATTGAGTGTATTTTCATATGCTCACTTGCCATTGTATATCTTCTTTGGTGAGGTGTGTGTTAAGATCTTTCAATTACCTGATCAATTTTTCAGACTCTGTAAATCCCCTTTGCTTGTTACTATGCCTCTTGTGTAATTTTATTGCTGGCAAAACCAAAATTCTTGGAGATGTTCAAGAGTGTTAAGCACTTATTTGGAATGAATGAGTAGAAAGAATCTCTTTGAAATCTGTTGGTCTGGAAAGAAGAATATGTGCTAGAAATATAGATTTTGGATCCAAAGGTAAAAAGATTATGGATCTAAGGTGGGTAAGACTTAGAACAATCTTTTGGTGATCCCAACACTTTCGTTCCCCAGGCTTTATTTATTTTATTTTATTTTTTTTAATAATTTTTTTAAAATGTTTTTTTTATTATATTAGTCACCTACAGTACATCCCTGGTTTCTAATGTAAAGTTCGATGATTCATTAGTTGCATATAACACCCAGTGCACCATGCAATACGTGCCCTCCTTACTACCCATCACCAGTCTATCCCATTCCCCCACCCCCCTCCCCTCTGAAGCCCTCAGTTGCCTTTCATGCTTCATTCCCCCTTCTGATTACCCCCCCTTTCTTTNTTTTTTTTTTTTTTTTTTTAATGATTTTTTATTATATTATGTTAGTCACCATACAGTACATCCCCGGTTTCCGATGTAAGGCTCGATGATTCATTAGTTGTGTATAACACCCAGTGCACCATGCAATACGTGCCCTCCTTACTACCCATCCCCAGCTTATCCCATTCCCCCACCCTCCTCCCCTCTGAAGTCCTCAGTTTGTTTCTCATAGTCCATAGTCTCTCATGTTTCATTCCCCCTTCTGATTACCCCCCTTTCTTTATCCCTTTCTTCCCCTACTGATCATTCTAGTTCTTATGTTCCATAGATGAGAGAAATCATATGATAGTTGTCTTTCTCTGCTTGACTTATTTCACTTAGCATTATCTCCTCCAGTGCTGTCCATGTTGTAGCAAATGTTGAGAACTCGTTCTTTCTGATAGCTGAGTAATATTCCATTGTATATATGGACCACAACTTCTTAATCCAGTCATCTGTTGAAGGGCATCTCGGCTCCTTCCACGATTTAGCTATTGTGGACATTGCTGCTATGAACATTGGGGTGCATATGGCCCTTCTCTTCACTACGTCTGTATCTTTGGGGTAAATACCCAGTAGTGCAATGGCTGGATCATAGGGTAGCTCAATTTTTAACTTTTTAAGGGACCTCCACACTGTTTTCCAGAGTAGCTGTACCAACTTGCATTCCCACCAACAATGTAGGAGGGATCCCCTTTCTCCACATCCTCTCCAACAATTGTTGTTTCTTGCCTTGTCTATTTTTGCCATTCTAACTGGCGTAAGGTGGTATCTCAGTGTGGTTTTGATTTGAATTTCCTTGATGGCTAATGATTTTGAACATTTTTTCATGTGTCTGTTAGCCATTTGTATGTCTTCATTGGAAAAGTGTCTGTTCATATCTTCTGCCCATTTTTTGATTTGTTTATTTGTTTCTCGTGTATTGAGTTTGAGAAGTTCTTTGTAGATCTTGGATACCAGTCCTTTATCTGTAGTGTCATTTGCAAATATCTTCTCCCATTCCGTGGGCTGCCTCTTAGTTTTTCTGACTGTTTCCTTGGATGTGCAGAAACTTTTAATCTTGATGAAGTCCCATAAATTCATTTTATCTTTTGTTTCTCTTGCCTTTGGGGATGTGTCATGAAAAAGGTTGCTTTGGCCGATGTCGTAGAGGTTGCTGCCTATGTTCTCCTCTAGAATTTTGATGGATTCCTGTCTCACATCGAGGTCTTTCATCCATTTGGAGTTTATTTTTGTGTATGGTGTGAGAGAGTGGTCAAGTTTCATTCTTTTGCATGTAGCTGTCCAATTTTCCCAGCACCATTTATTGAAGAGACTGTCTTTTTCCCACCGGATGTTTTTTCCTGCTTTATCAAATATTAGTTGCCCAAAGAGCCGAGGGTCCATTTCTGGGCTCTCTATTCTGTTCCATTGGTCTATGTGTCTGTTTTTGTGCCAGTACCATGCTGTCTTTGTGATCACAGCTTTGTAGTACAGCTCGAAATCCGGCATTGTGATGCCCCCAGCTTTGTTTTTCCTTTTCAACAGTTCCTTGGAGATTCGGGGCCTTTTCTGTTTCCATACAAATTTAAGGACTGTTTGTTCCAGTTCTTTGAAAAATGTCCTTGGTATTTTGATCGGGATAGCATTGAAAGTGTAGATTGCTCTGGGTAGCATGGACATTTTAACTATGTTAATTCTTCCGATCCATGAGCATGGAATATCTTTCCATCTTTTTATGTCTTCCTCAATGTCTTTCAAGAGTGATTTATAGTTTCTAGAATATAGGTCCTTTACGTCTCTGGTTAAGTTAATTCCAAGGTAACGTATGGTTTTTGGTGCTATTGTAAATGGGATGGATTCCCTAATTTCTCTTTCTTCGGTCTCGTTATTCGTGTATAGAAATGCAACTGATTTCTGAGCATTGATTTTGTATCCCGCCACGTTACTGAATTGCTCTATAACTTCTAATAGTTTGGGAGTGGATTCTTTTGGGTTTTCCATATAGAGTATCATGTCATCTGCAAAGAGAGACATTTTGACTTCTTCTTTGCCTATTTGTATACCTTTTATCCCTTTTTGTTGTCTGATTGCTGTTGCAAGGACTTCTAGTACTATGTTGAATAATAGTGGCGAGAGTGGGCATCCTTGTCGTGTTCCTGATCTTAAGGGAAAGGCTTCCAGCTTTTCCCCATTGAGAATAATATTTGCAGTAGGCTTTTCATAGATGGCTTTTATGAGATTGAGAAATGTACCTTCTATTCCTACACTCTGAAGGGTTTTAATCAGGAAAGGATGCTGTATTTTGTCAAATGCTTTTTCGGCATCAATTGAGAGGATCATATGGTTCCTGAGTCTTTTCTTGTTGATATGATGTATCACGCTGATCGATTTGCGAATGTTGAACCACCCTTGCATCCCAGGGATGAATCCCACTTGGTCGTGATGGATAATCCTTTTAATGTACTGTTGGATTCTATTAGCCAGGATCTTGTTGAGGACTTTGTCGTCCATATTCACTAGGGAAATCAGTCTGTAATTCTCCTTTTTGAGGGGGTCTTTGCCTGGTTTGGGGATCAAAGTAATATTGGCCTCATAGAATGAGTTTGATAGCTTTCCTTCTGTTTCTATTTTTTTAAAGAGCTTTAGGATAATAGGTATTATTTCTTCTTTGCCTGTTTGGTAGAATTCCCCAGGAAAACCATCTGGGCCTGGATTTTGTTATTTGGAAGGTTGTTTATCACTGACTCAATCTCTTCATAATTAATTGGCCTGTTTAAAAAATCAATTTCTTCCTGTTTTAGTCTTGGTAGTTTATAGGTTTCCAGGAAGGCCTCCATCTCTTCCAGATTGCTTAATTTATTGGCATAAAGCTGTTGATAAAAGTTTCTAATAATCCTTCCAATTTCATTGGTGTTGGTTGTGACTTCTCCTTTTTCATTCATAATTTTATTAATTTGGGTCCTTTTCTTTCTTTGGATATTTGCCAATGGTCTGTCATGTGCATTGATCTCTTCTCAAAGAACAAGCTTCTAGTTCTGTCGATCTGTCTACTGTACTCCTGGTTTCTAATTCATTGAGTTTCGCCCTTTCTAATCTTGATCAACTGACTTCCTCTATGAGTGGATTAGGCCTGTCCCTCATGTTGCTTGATCCAGCTTCAATTTGAGGTGAGAACTATAAAAACTGCATTTTAGATTTTCTGACTCTTACTTTTGAGTGAGGCTTGGATGGCACTGTATTTCCTTAGGACTGCCTTTGCAGTCATCCACTAGTTTTGGGACCATTGTGTTTTCATTCCTCATTGGTCTCCAAATTGTTTGATTGTCATTTTTGATTTCCTGGTTTGCTCGAGTCATTCCTGACACGGATGGTTCTTAGTCCTGGCCAATGTTGGAGTTTTCTTCCAAATTTTTCCATGTTGAGTTCCAATTTCAGAGTGTTATGGTCTGGAGAATTATGAAGGGAATACCTTCAGTCTGCCAGTATTGGTTGAGACCTGTTTGTGACCCAGAATATGGTCTATTCTTGAGAATCATATTTAGATGAATAGAATGAGTGTTACTTTAGTTTCTGTTGAGGTCTAAGTGTTCATCTCCTATGAGGTCCAACTCTGTGAGTATGGCGTTCAAAAAGCTCTTGTGTCTTTGCTGATTTCCTTGCTTTAGGTGATCGGTCTATTATGTGATAATGGAAAGCTGCTGAGGTCTCCTATATTAGTGATATGTTTCCTCTATGTCTCTTTATTGTGGTTACGAGTTGGTTGTGTATCTTGCTGCTCCCCGTTAAGATATATATTTATAATTGTCATATCCACTTGTTGGATACATCCTTTAAGAATAATACAGTGCCCTTTCTGTGTCTCTAACTATAGTCTTTAGTTTAAAATCAATCTGTGTGATATGAGAATTGCTACCCAGCTTTCTTTGAGGTCCATTGGCATGAAGGATGGTATTCCATCCCTTTACTTTCAGTCTGAATGTATCTTAAGGTTGAAAATGAGTCTCTGTAGACAGCAAATGGATGGGTCATGTCTTATCCAATCTGCAACCCTGTGGCATTATAGATTTGGCCATTTACATTGAGACTGATTATTGGAGATATGATTTTAATGATGCCATGTTGCCAGTAAAGTCTTTGTGTCTATAGATTGTGACTTTCTGCTTTCTTGTATCACTCTTTGGGCCATTTTACTTTTATAGAACCTTAATATTACTGTAGGGCTGTTCTGTGGATTACACAGGTGGTCAATGACACGATTCTGGAAGGTCCTTATTTCTCCATCATTTGAAACAGCCTTGCTGGATAAAGGATCCTTGGCTGCATGTTTTTCTCTGAAGGAGCTTTAAAAATGCCCCCAACCCTTTCTCTCATTCCAGGTCTGTGTAGACAGGTCTGATGTAATTCTGATACCTTTGCCTTGGTACATGAGAAATTTCTTTGTCCTGGCCGCTTTCAATATGTATCCTTGGATCTAATATTTGCGAATTGCACTATGACGTGACGTGGCGTAGGTGTGTCGTGGTTGAGCTTGGGAGGGGTCCTCTCTGCCTCTTGGACATTTGTTTCACTTGCTAGATTAAGGAAGTTTTCAGCTACAATTTGTTCAAATATCTCTTCTAGACCTCTGTTTTCCTCCACCCCCTCGGGGATGCCGATGATTCTGACATTGGAACGTTTCATTGAGTCAGTAATCTCCCGTAACCTACATTCCTGAACGTGGATTTTTTTGAGTCCAGATTCTATTTTAGCTTTTTCTTCTACTAACCCATCCTCCAATTCACTGATTCGTTCATCTGCCTCATTCACCCTGGCCATCAGAGCCTCTAGATTGACTGCATTTGGCTCATAGAATTTTTAATTTCTGCCAGATTCGCTCTCATTTCCGCCCTTAGAGATTCTATATTCTCATTAACATTTTCGTTAATACTTTTTTCAGGTCTACACATCATCTTGACCACTGTTACTCTGAATTCCATTTCTGATAATTTGGTTATATCCATATCCATTAGTTCTGTGGCAGAGGCCACAGACTCATTGTCTTTTCTTTGCTGGGGGGGGGGTTCTCCTTCTCGTCATTCTGATGAGGCAACGTTGCGGGGTTGTCCAGAGCCCAAATTATTGACTGGGACCCAGGCAGTGCGCCCTTGTTTTATAGGGATCTCAGGGACATGGGCTTCTTGATTTTTCAGCCTGCCTTCTGGGAGAGGGGCCTGCCGCGCTGTGCCTCTTCTGAGAGTCAGAGCAGCAGTGACCGAATCTCAGCCTCTGTCTCAGAACAGAGGGATTGCAGACCGTTCTCCACTGATATTCTGGCCACTTTAACTCTGTTTCTGTTGGTGTTGCTCAACCCTGCAGCATCCCAGGATGTGTGCCCCACACCCGGCATCCCAGCCCTCACTTCCAGGGCCGGCGCGTCTCTGTCCTTTGTGTTTCTAACACCGCCAGCCATCAGCCACCAGTCGCCCCTGCGTGCTCCTGGAGCTCCCGGTCTCAGTCTGGTTCCAGTGAGCACACCGGAGCTCCATTTCAGTCTGGTGGCGCGTGTTCCCTGGCTCACGGTCTCAGTCTGCTCTCTCACGGGTGCCGTCCTTGAGTCCACCCGCTCCCCCGTGCAGGTGGCTACCGCTTCCTGGTGCCCGAACGCGGTGGCTCCCTCCCCCTTCCGTTTATCTTCTAATATCTGTGCGCCGTTTCATGGCTCCCCACTTCGTACCTCAATACTCAGAGCTGGAGATGTTCATTTGTAGATATCCAGATGTATCTTCCTGTGTCTCAGGCTGATTCCGTGGATGTTCAGGCTGGTTTGGTACCTATCCAACTCGACTCAGGGGACCGGCTGGAAAAGGGGTCCCCTACTCTGCCATCTTAACTCTCCAAATCCAATAATAATATTTTTTATTATATTATGTACATGCCTAGTTTTTGATGTAAAGTTCCGTAATTCATTACTTGCGTATAACACCCAGTGCACCATGCAATACATTTGTGTTCCGTGGCATTTGTGTTCTTAGTTGTCTTCTGGGGATCACTTGATTGTATATCATGATGGTCAGGAGATTTAATTTGGGAGCATATAATCTTGACTCAAAACTTAAGCATGACCAGGATTTGAACCATTTCCCACAAGAAGTCCAGTATTAGGACAATTATTTCACAGGACTTAAGTATCATCCTTCCTTTCATATTTGAAGAAATTCTAGTGTTCAATACATTTTCCCTTACTTCTAGTTTGATGGATTGACTTGCTTAAAACCTGGCAGGACTATTCAAACTCCCTGGCAGTGTTGAGGATGTGGCTCTTCATCTAGAATACAGGCTGGGTGGCAAAGGAAACTCTTGGCATACTGCTTCACTGAAACTTGTAAACAATAATTAAATGGACTTATGCATCCTAATTCTGCTGTTTCATTTACTTTTTTCAAAACACATGAAGGAGTTTTAGTTCTGGATAATAAACAATAAGAATCATAGCACTCTGCATTTAAACCAAATGAGCTCAATGAGGGTATACAATTCTTGCAATTACAATTTTACTGTTTTGCATATATTCACAATAGAAGAGGAAAACAAAAAAGCATAGGCTTTTGGTATGCTAAGAGATGGAAACTCGCAAAAAGCTTTGTGGGACCTCTGGTGGTCACATCATTTGGAATCTAGTCCCATCCTGGCCTATGACTGGTTCTACCATCTTGGGCAAAGTTCTTGTGACTTTTGCCAGTAGTCCTCTTATTTAGAATGAAGAAGTGAAGGCAGGTGATATCCGATTTCTCTTCAGATACAGTGTGTGCTAATAGATCCTAACACAGGCTGCAGTTTTTGTGCAAAGGAGAGAGCAGAAGAGCTGGTGGTACATGTATTAACTACCTTAGGAAACTTGCATTGACTCTATTTGGCCACCAGGGGACATCCAAGAGCACTACAGGAGCTCAAGAGTTGTTTCAAATCAAATTTCTGTGTATTGAACCTTTCTTTCCTATTGACAAAATTTCAGAGATGTGTTCCCACAGGAAAACAGTAGTTCCTAGAGCAATAAAAATTATGCTCAAGGATGTAAACAGTTTTAACAGCAGTATTTAAAGGGAACCACATATGGAGTAATAGATCTTTAATATTATTGTGTCTTGCATTAAATTGGATTTGTGGTAAGGCAGCAATTTTATAAGTTTGTGGAAAGAATTCACTTCTTTTGGTTATGAATATTTTAATATTTGCCTGTTTTTTAATGCAACTGTGGAATTGTTACCTCTTAATAATAAATACATGGTCATTATATCATGTTTACCTACCCCATCTCTTTATTGTTTAGTGCTCATGATGGGCAAAGAAGGACCATCGTATAACCACAGAATGACAGGACTGGAAAAATTTCTAGACCATAGAGTTTAGTCCTCTTACCGTACTGATAAGGAAACCAAAGTGAGACAGATTAAATTATTGGTAGGAAGCCATACAAATAATTAGTTTAAGTTGAAAGTACTATATATGGTTATTCCTGAGGTCAATTGTAAGGAACACAACCTTCTCAGAATCCATCATTTGAGGGAGCAGACCAAATGATGATATAAAAGTGACTAGGAAGTTAGCTAACATACAATTAAGGTGGCCTGCGTTTCTCAGGAGGTAGGACAGAACAATGATTGTAATGTAGTAAGTGGAAATATAATCGATTACATATGAACGGAAAAAGATTCTAAGAGAATGGTATTGATAAAGCTAGTATAGAAATCCCAGAGCTACATGTTGGCAGTGTGTGTTCAGCGCCTTCTAGTGGCAAAAATCAACTTTTACTGCAGGTCAGGTATAGTCCATGAGTTCCTATTGTGGCCTTAAAATAGCCCTAAAAATGTCCAGCCCTTTGTTCTGAATTCATAAGCCCTAATTTATCCATCTGCGGCTCTACTGCTGAGGGATCTGGACCAACATTAGTTCCCATTTTCCATTTACGGTGTTGCCAAAAGCAAATGTGAGTATACCAAACTCTTAAACAAGAAGACATGAATTATTGAACCGAAGTGATTCTTATCTTTGCAGGAACACTGTCTCAATCAGCAGAAATAGGGCCCAGCTTTTAGTTGTTTCAGAGGCCAGGGTCTAGTCTAATATTGGCTTTATTTGATATATTTTTGTCATTTGATTTATTATATAATCTCCAGAAGGGCAGATTGTAGGTTAGTGCTCTGATGATGAAGAGGCATGAGAATTTATTATCCTTGACCCTCATGAGGTCAAGAAATGCTTTGTTTAATCCAGAATTATAGTTTATGAAAGTCTTTTAAAATGGCCGGGTATTTACACATTGACCAGTCCATTTATGTAAATAGAGGCATATCTCCAGTTGCTCATGAATAAGTGGGTAGGATGGTGATGAAATCAGCCACCGATAAGTCCTTAGGCAGCAGAAAAACTCAGGTATTTTGAGCATTACTAAGCATCTCAGATCCTGTAGAAGGTAAGAAATTAAAGTGAATTAAGGAAAAGAAAATTTATGTGTATTTTAAAGGGAAATAACACATTACTGTTTTCTGTTTTTACCACGTCTCCAGTGTCTCCTTGGATTGGGTCACAGTGCTTTTCGTGATTGCTGGGGCAGGTTGGGCATGCCATCCCAGGCATTTAGAATTGCAATTACCAAGTTTTCTGAGCTCTTAGCGTTGGAAATAAAACTTTAGTCTATAACATAGCAACCTTTTGATGCCTCAGGCTTCTGAATTGAGAAGGAAGGGGACCTAGATGGGGGACTAAGATTTCCAGGAATTAGAACAGCATACCCCCCCCCCCCCCACTGGAAACTAGCAAACTGACTTGTGGTCCATGTGCTTCAGGCTCTTATATTTGATTGACATGAGTCAACTTTCCCATGTCAGGCAACTCTGGGCTTTAGCCAGGCTGAGGCTTAGGCTCTTGGATTGTGGTCCATCCATTCAGGGAAGCCTCTTAGAAGAGAGCTTTCTATGTATCTTCAGTAAGTCCTCTGTACTCCTTGTTGACTTTTCATTTTCTCCACCTGGATCTCCTGACTTCTCACCCAGGCATGCCTTTTGCCAACCATACTGCCAACTCTCTGCTACAGGTAAATTTATTTCAATGTCTAACTCTGATGGCAAGCATTCCAGTTGTTTACCTAATCTGTCTACCTACCAGAAATTTTCCTAAGACTTCATATATGTATTTGTATGTTTAATCTTGTAGTTTGGCACTTTGTATCTCATTGATCTTTAGTAATTATTAATCAGACAAAATGAATTAAAATCAAGCAAAGATAAAAGCCAGACAAAAATTAGACTAAGTAGTTGGTGGATATAAACCTACCACATAAGCCAAAATGTTAATGTCTGGAGGAGGTTAAAAAAAAAAGAAAAGAGGGAAAAAGGAGAAGAATGAGGAGAGGGGGGAGGAGGGCAAGAAGATGAAGGAGGAGAAACTTTAAGAAAAGACTAGTAGTAAAATTTAGAAAGAAGCCCGCATGATACCCTTGGCTTCCCCCGAGAAGAGAAATCACAAATATTTGCACAACATGATATGAAACTACGGCTCATTTATTGCCTTTTTATGGAGATAGGTCTTTAATGGTATTTGTGTTGCTTATCACAGAAACAAAAAATAAGAAACAATTCTGTTGGAAGTAATTATGACTGGATGATCAAGCCGACACTAGAAATCAAAATAACTTGTAGTTTCAAGTGGAGCTGATAATCCAGTCTGACTTGGTGAAGTCCGGTGAAGTTTCTCGTGGTAGCATCCATTCTGATTGGTTGTGATATCTGTCAGATTGGGTGATATCTATTACATGTTTTTGGTCTCATCCCTAGTTTTGGGTAAAATATACTTCATTGGCATCTTTCTTTTATTTATTTTTATAATCATTTTTTATTATTTATGTTAGTCATCGTACAGTATATCCTTAGTTTTTGATGTAAAGTTCCATGATTCATTACTTGTGTATAACACCCAGTGCACCATGCAATACGTGCCCTCCTTACTTCCCATCACCGGCCTATCCCAATCCCCCACCCCGCTCCCCTCTGAAGCCCTCAGTTTGTTTCCCAGAGTCCATAGTCTGTCATGGTTCATTCCCCCTTCTGATTACCCCCCCTTTCTTTATCCCTTTCTTCCCCTACCGATCTTCCTATTTCTTTTGTTCCATAAATGAGTGAAACCATATGATAATTGTCTTTCTCTGCTTGACTTATTTCACTTAGCATAATCTCCTCCAGTCCCATCCATGTTGGTGCAAATGTTGAGAAATCGTTCTTTCTGATGGCTGAGTAATATTCCATTGTATATATGGACCACATCTTCTTAATCCGGTCATCTGTTGAAGGGCATCTCGGCTCCTTCCACAATTTAGCTATTGTGGACAATGCTGCTAAGAACCCTGGGGTGCATGTGGCCCTTCTCTTCACTACGTCTGTATCTTTGGGGTAAATACCCAGTAATGCAATGGCTGGATCATAGGGTAGCTCCATTTTTAACTTTTTAAGGGACCTCCACACTGTTTTCCAAAGTGACTGTACCAACTTGCATCTTTCTTTTAGAGAGGGCAGCTAACATTTATTGATGACCTACTGTGTGCCTTCATTTCATCCTTAAAGCTTGCCTATAAAGTAGGGAGTGTTAGCCTGAGAATTTGCAAGAGCAGTTGAGGGTTCTGTAAATTCAAATGTTGCCCAAGGTCACACCTTGAAGAGGCTTAAGTCGGGAGCTGAAACCATCCTGGTAAGCTTGCGCTCTTTCTACTCCTCTCTGTAATCACCTCCCGCATCTTTCCCTACTCTCAGCAGGGCCCAGAGTTATGAATTCCTGTGAAAGTATTCGCCTCTGCTTAACACCTTTAGTCCATGCTGCCCCAGGCAAGGCATAAGCCAAAAAGGCATTAAGCAAAATTATAGGCCAAAAGCTTTACGGGTAAAATCACTATACTGTTTGTCTTTGGGGGGTTTTTTATTCTAAATGTTATTCTCTCTCTAGTCAGAAGAGAAAAACTAGGAGAAAAAAAAAACACCCTCCAAAACCAAGTAATGTGACTAGTGCTTTGTTTATTTCCTTTCTTTGGGTTTTACTTCATGTGCTTTTCTGAATTATTTCATGTCTCGCTCCTTGAATCATGAGTTAATATTGCGGCACCAACTGTAATTCTGCAGTTTACTTCGTCTTTCACGTTATTTATGTTTTAAACTTCTCACAGTCGGCCTTCAGGTGATTTTGTGGGGCTGGGTACCACGCAGGGATCTTAGGACAGCAGCTGTCCAACCCCTCCCACCCAGCCTTTGTGCTGTGGTCTTGATACACTTACTTCTATGTGTGTTAAAAATGCCACAAAACAATGTAACGAAGTTTGCTTTAGGCAGTGAATTTACTTTAAGAGCCATTTAAAGTAAAAAAAGAAATATGTTTACCTTTATTTGGAGCATTTCCAGATCTTTTCATTTCTTTAGATAAAGGCAGGTTTCTGTCTGGATCTTATTCTTTCTGCCCAAAGAACATCCTTTGCAATTTCTTAGCATGTTTGCTGGCAATAAAAAATATCTGTTCATTTGTTATTCTGAGAAATCCTTTATTTTGACCTTACCTTTTAATAAAATTTTAATTTGGGGATAATTTTAGATAGACCAAATGTGAAGATAGTACAGAAAGTTCCCGTACACTCTATAACTACTTTCCTTTATAATTAAAATCTTACATTAGTATGGTAGATTTGGGTACAATATCGATAACTTATTATCATTATTTGCATATGTTACCTATAAAATATAAAATGTGAAATTATAAAAATTATATTATCATACTTCCATGGTACATTTATTAAAATTAATGGACTAATATTAATCACATCATTATTATGAACTAATTTTCTTAGTTTTTACTTAGTGTCCCTTTTCTAGAATCCTATTCGGGATACCACCTTGTATTTGATTGACATGTCTCCTTAGGCTCATCTTGTTTGTGACAGCTTTTCAGACTTCTTGCAATTTTCAAAACATGGGTGGTTATGGGAAGTACTGGCCAGTTACTTTGTAGAATGTCCCACAATTGAGATTTCTCTGATTTTTTTCTTCTTATGGTTAGACTGGGGTTGTGGATTTTTTGGAGGAACAGCACAGAGGTAAATTGCCATTATCATCATATCACTCCAAGAGTATGACTGATCATTGTTTATACTGACCTTGTCATGGCTGAGGTATTTTCCAGATTTCAACACTAAAAAGTTTCTCCTATTTTCCCCATTTCTACACGGTACTCTTTTTTAAAGAAGGTATCATGTGTACCCCACACTTAAGGTGTGGAGAGTTATGTTTCACCCCTTTGAGGGTAGGATATCTATAAGTGATTTAGAGTTCTGCACAGAGATTTGTCTCTTCTCCCCATTTATTGTGCATTCAACCATTGATTTCTACCAGTGGGAACTCATGGGTTAATATTTTACATATGCACCCTCAGCTTTTAGCTATTCCTTTTTTTTAAATCAGTAATCACTTTATTTTTTTAAATAATTTTTTATTATGTTATGTTAGTCACCATACAGTATATCCTTAGTTTTTGATGTAGTGTTCCATGATTCATTATTTGCATATAACACCCAGTGCACCATGCAATATGTGCCCTCCTTAATACCCATCACTGGCCTATCCCAATCCTTCACCCCCCTTCCCCCTCTGAAGCCCTCAGTTTTAGCTATTCCTACACGCTCTGGCATAGACAGCATCTCCAGGTTCTTGCTCCTTCCTCAGTTTTATCCTCATGGGGGAGGGAGGTAAGAAGGGTGTTCTGTTTTTCTGGCCCAGCCTCAGGTTTATATAACCCTTCGCATCTGATGCTTTCTTGGCTTTCCTTACTTCCTCCTCCTGAGAGCCCAACTCTGACTTGGATCTGTAGTTGGTATTAGCTAGTAGTTTCCTGCCTCATCTTCAATGATAGCAACCTCTGCTTGGTATAGGATTTTTGACCCAGTATAGTTTTCAGTTCTTCCCTGGGGTAGAGGCTTCATCCACCCATCCCCCATTTGCAGTGATTGTTTGCTGTGCCTTGGCAGTGACAAAGTTTATTTTCCTGCTCCTAGCCGCTTAAGGCTTTTGCTTTGTAGGAAAGAGAGGTCTGGGGAAGTGGGAAGGGCTTTGTTCTTTTCTGCCAACAGCTACTGATCACCCTTGCACTGAAATTCTGTACCAAGGGAGAGTTTCCCCAGGATCTTTTTTTGACCCCAGCATTTCTTGTGAGTCCTCAATTAAGAGCTGTGGGAAATGTAAATTCTTCTTGTGTCTGAAGGTATCACGGAATGACATTATAGGACATAATAGTCTACAATTAGCCTTTAAGGAATGAATTAAAATTTTACCTGACTTACTACCTGCTGTGTGGTGGCTGCCTCTTCTCCCCATGCTGTACCACAGGTGAGATAGTTTATGTGTTCTGTTTCTTGTGGGAGAGGCCTATTTCTCTTTGCTTACTTACTGGACTGGATTTTACCCCTGAAGATGGAGACAAAAGTGTGAAGGCATACATGTCTTTTTTTTTTTTTTTTTAAAGAGAGAGTGCCTACCTGTAGGCACAACCCTATGTGTATGGTTGGGGGAGGGGTGGAGGAAGAGGGAGAGAGAATCTTAAGCAGGCTCCACGCCCAGTTCCCAACTTGGGGCTTGATCTCATGATGCCAAGATCATGACCTGAGCTGACACTAAGAGTTGGACACTTAACTGACTGAGCCACCCAGCCTCCCTCATGTCTTGCTTTTTATTTTCATGCTCATTTCTTTGTATTGAATCTAATTGTTTATCAAAGTAGTATTTCCCTATAATATTATCATTACCTAAAGTATCTTCCAGACTCATCACTTTTTTGGACCAGTTTTTTGGAGAGATGTCTTCATGTTTTCATGTCTTCATGAAGACAAGTCTTGCACTTGTACAGACTCACACACCAACAAAGAAGGAAATGCCCATAGGCCATGGAGTGCATGGTGTGACACCTCCTCATGAGAAAGAGAAATGGTGCAGAGTGAGCATGGTGTCAGAAATCTAGAATTAAGATATCCGTGTCTTCTAATGGCTGAAAAAAAATTACCTAAGTGCTAAAGAGGTATCAATTCTTCTGTAAAATTTTATTTTCATGCAAAACAGTTCTTGAATGCCTAAGAATGAGATGAAGACTTACATATGTGATTTCAGCAGTTTTATATATAGACCATATGGGTGGGAAGAATATTTGCATCTGATAATTGATCTGAGGGAGAGAATGTAGGTTGGACAGGGAATGGTTAAGGATCGGATCATGATTTCTCCTAGTTACGCAGGTGGATGGTGACGGTTGATGTGTTACCACTTCAAACTCCTTTCCGCCATTGTTATCCATCTTGATCTCTGAAATTCACCTTGGGAAAGACACTACCTGTTCTCTCAAAATTAAGGCTCAAAGTGTCAACAGGTGTGATGTAAATATCATGGAATGTAGTGTCAGTGGGCTTGGATCTGAGTCCCAACTCTACCAATTTCCAGCTTATAACTTAGCTTTTTAGTTCCTTAACTTTTTTGAGCCTCTGTTTCCTCATCTGAAAAAATCCCAACCCTTTGAGAAGAATAAAACAAATTGTGGATATAAAAAAAAAGCACTTTTCAACTCTCAAGTTCTACAAAAATTTTCATTTTTATTATGGCATCACATTTTGTTCCTCTGGACTTGGTGGGCCAGGGCAATAGACATATTCAATTTTGAGAACCGATTTTCTCTCCATGTTCTAAATGTGCTCATTCCTACATTAAGCAAATATACAAATAAGTATATAAATTTGATCAGTAGCTTAGTTTGTTAATCTGTGTCTTACTTGAGATATTTGCCTAAGGAGATTTTATTTCCTTGCAAACTGAGAAAAGGTAAATTAAAAAGCTGTAGGATTACAGACTTAAAACAGTAGTCAATGGAGGAAATATGAAATTAATAGGGATACCATAGAGGTGTAGCAAAAGCTAGCATATTGGAAAGCAAGGGAATTATAGCTTGAGAAGAAAACATATTTGTATGTTTTCAGAGGACTTGCTAGTCAGAAAGTTACCTTCTGGCTGAATGGTTTTATAGTATGAAGATTAATTTTCTCTGCTATTTTTAACTAACTCTCTGATTTTAATCTACAACCCAGCTTCTTTCTCGTTGTAACTAAAATTTCTAGCATGCAAACAGTACATGAGAATGGTAGCCACAAATCAAAGGCTACATTTGAGGTTCCAAGGACAGGATGAAACTTCTTACAGCTTGAGCTGACTATTCTCTTTGGTCATAATTTTCATGGATTAACGTTGCTATTTGTGTATTTCTGTCTGTTCTTCCTTTTGATCAGGAGAGTATTAAAATTGAGAGGGGTAGTGTGTGTGTGTACATGCGTGTGCATGCACAATATGCGTGAATATTTACATTGAGAGACAAAACTAGCATCAGTCATGTATTGAAATTCCTTTTCTAAATCTTTCAGTCCGGCTCCAAAGAACTCTGTTTATGTCTCAGTATGTTATCTTTGAAGCTTACCTGTTTTCCTTCTAGAAAGTTACATGTCAGGTTTGAGAAGACCTAATTTTCTCAGTATACCATCAGACCTACAAAGTTGTTTTGTAGTCGTAAGTGCTAATTAAATAGAGGCCATTCAAACTGGAACACCTTTGTCCATTATAAATTACAGAAAAACAGAATTAAACAAACTATCTCGGGCAAACCAGGGTATATCAAATAAAAATTTGTTGCTTTTGAGCTAGATTAAACAATTTATGACCTCTGTCATGGTTTCATGACTATAAGAGAACAGGTTCCTTTGGGTGAGTGTAAACAGTCATCCTGAATATTTATATTAGTCAAGCTTCCTTCAGATGATAGAATAGAAACTCATCTTTACTTAGCCAAAGTATAAAAGGGAATGTATTAGTTCAAGTACTAGGGAGTCGAAGGGCATAACTAGTTGCATGCATAGCTGGAACTAGAGGTTTGTTTAATGTCAATAATAATTTTCTCTTTGTCTTTCTCACTCTATGTGTCTCTGTCTTTCTCTCTCTCATCTCTTTACTCGTCTCTGTTTATCTTTGGGTGTGGTTCTACTTTTCCAGTGTCACAAACAGGATGTTTTCATGTGGTGGGAAAGAAACTGTAATGTGATATCAAACCTAGTTATAACACCTTTTGAGACTCCAAAAAGAGATTTAGTCTTTCCTGATAGCTTTTTTTTTTTCTCTTGAGGACTTAATGGAACACTCATCCTGGCCACACCCACCCAAATCTATATTTATTGGAATAATGATGTGAACCAACTCTTCTGGAGCCCTTATGTGCTAGGTTTATCTCATGTAATCATGACTACAACACTGTGAAATAGGTTTGTCTATTTTCCTCCATCTCATAGATGAGGAAACCGAAGTTCAGGAATATTGAGTAACTTTCCCAAGATTACGCAGCTAGATTCAAAGTGCTGACTCTGGATTCAAACTACCTGGGTTTGAATCTTAAATACAAAATGAGCACAAAGACATAATTCAAAAAATACAAATATCACTTAGACATATATTTGAAAATTTTTGCAAATACCAAATTATAAATGAGAATTGTATATCATTGTATAGTCCATTGCCAGATACAGTGCTCGAGCAGTGGTCACTAGTTGTGATTTTGTCCCCAGAAAAATTTGGCTAAGTCTGGAAACCTTTTCAGTTGCCACAGTTGGAAGGGGGGTTCCTCTTGGCATTTAGTTACTAGGAGCTGGGGATGCTGCTGTACGTCCTACAATGCACAGAACAGCTACCCAGAAAAAAGAATTATCCAGCCAATAATGTCGCGGTTGTAAAAGCCTGTGCTAGATGAATAGAGGTAATATGTGAAACTTGGCTCTTAGAAGCTTGCAGTTTAGTTGGGGAGGCAGACATTTAGGTAGATATTAAAAATAAAATGCAGTGGTTCAGTAGCGTTGGAGACTTTCAGACTAAAGAGAAAGCAGGGACAAAGTTACCATCATGAACTATTTAAGGGCTGAAAGAGTGTAATCCTAAGTAGCAGACAGATTTCAGCTCTAGAGAAGGTGAGCAGGTATGCTCTTTGGGGATATAGAACGTGTGTGTGTCTCCTCACAGTTACATCTTCATGTCTAGAGCAGTGCCTCACAGTGCAGTAAGCCTTAACTAATGCTTGTTGAATGGATAAATAGATAAATTGATGAACTTAAATGTAGAGGGCAAGTTAAAACAGGATCCTGTCCCATTTAGAGATTCTTTAATTTTATGACAGTCATTCTCTAAGAGTTGAAGACAAAACTATTCTTGGTGGATAAGGCTTTGAGGAAGTGGAAAAGATGGAACATCTCTTGTAGATCAGATAACATCATGAGCAAAGGTATGGGTGTTAACATTCTAGACATGCAGTATTCTATCAAGGTGGGTTCTATAGAGAATTCTTGGAAAAACAAGAAAACAAAAAAAAGGATGAGATTTTCATGATCCACTTGGAATGGGTATGATAAGAGCAGCTATTTCTCTCCTACCAATTTGTTTTCTGTGGAAACAGAAGTATAGTTGGAATGAGCAATAAGGAGTAAAATAAATGTATATGTATGTGTTAAGGGAATTACTTTTTGTTATTATCTCTGTGAATTAGTCATTGCCACCAGATGTGGTAAATGGATACTGTAGAACAGTTTCAGCATTCACCTTTTATCTTTTCTCAAGTAATTATTATCAAACAAAAATAGAATGGTAGATTTAATGAGTATTTCATGGGAAAAAGTCACAGGGCCATAGTTATAAGATCCACTTACTGAAATTATAGTATCTGTATTTTTAGCAAGTGCATTTGGAAATGGTATAATATCTTTGTTCTATACAATAGTCTTAGCTGTTTTCCATTGTGCAACATGGCACTTTATGATACCTATTGCTGACCCACTCAACATTCCCAAAGCCCCTGGGTTTTCATTAACTTGTATCTTTGATTTTGTTCTGAATGTGTAGGGTTATACAGTAATACATTCACAATGTGCAAGGATGACTTGCTGACTGCCACATTGAACAGTAGCCTAGGGGTATGCCAAACTTTGATATGAGCTGGTGTTTTCTGTATTGTCCAAATTTCTATAGTACCTAAATTATCATAGGCTGTTCTTGTCTTGCTCAATGTGCAGCAGAAGAATTTACTTTGTTTAAAGATTGGAGATGGATGAAGATTAAAGTGTTCAAATGTTAACATGTTCAAAGAACAGTGTGATGTGTGATTAGCAATTTCAATACTGAAGAAGGTACCACTACCTGTATTTTACTATTTATTCCACATATTATTAAAATAGTAATACTAATACTAGTAGTTTGTTTTAAATGTTTTAGAATTCACAAATTTAATAAATGAAACTAAATATTGAATATATCTCAAACTAGGAATTTATGAACACTTCAAAACACATGTGAAAAGTAAATTTTTGAAAATACAAATATTACACAAGCATACATATTTCTAACATTAAATTTTAGCCATACTGGTGCTCAGCATCCTTCATCTTCAGTGCTAAGCAGTTTTGATTTCTCTTTCTTGGTTGACCTTAAGTGTCATCTCTGCCCTTAGTCCATATTTTCCCCTAGCCTTGGTGACTGTATCTGCATGCTTTTCTAGGTGCCTCCCACCAGCTTCATTTTTAATCTTGATGATGATGATGATGATGATGATGATTGGTATAGTTATTATTAGGTGGAAGGCAAAGAGAGGATAAAAGGGGACAGGAGAGTTGCATGAGCTCAATGAAATAAAATGGCTGGGAAAGTTGTGGTGAGGGCATTGGGGATGGGAGGGAAAGGGCAGGAGATATGGGTTGAAGAGAGGAATGAGAAATGGAAGGACATTACTGAATCATATCTGAAATAATGATATTACACTAATGAAAATCCTGGCATTGATATGCTAAAATAACATGGGTTGACGTTTGGTCCAAACAAGATGTCATAGACCCATTATTTCTGTTCTTCTCTGCTAAGCACAACTATAAACCCTAAAAATGGTGTAAGAGACAAGCAGAGGATAACTCTGCTAGTTGGTAAGAAGATGAGCTAGTTTGGGATCTTAGGTCTGGAAGAACAACATAGTAGTAGCAGGAGGTTTTGTGTCTTCTCACCCAACAGAAGAAGGTCACAGACTTGTCATTTCCTGATCTTGACGTAGCAACAGAAGACAGCCCAGGAAGACTTCCCTTCCCCTGAATTGAACAGAAGTCCCTTTCACAACATTGGGTGAGCCTGATACCCCTGGGAAGAAGGATAAATTGAGAGCTCTGCCAGAAACAAGGGGCTACTTCTTCCACACCAAGATTGGGACTCCCCTTTTTTTAACCAGGAGATAACAGAGGAAAGGTGGCAGAACTAGCAAGAGAAAACCAGGTACAGGAAGCTTTCCTGTCCAGGAAACCTCTTTGTACCTGCAGGCTCTTTCTTCCCTGACCCCGAAATTCCAGATGGGCCAGCAGAACCAGAAAAAGAGACCTGGTTACAGTGGCTTAGGCCAGGAAGCCTGTTTGTCCCTAAAGACCTAGGACTCAATTCTTTTCTTGGAGACATTGGGAGGCTGGGGGACACTGGTAAGGGAATCACACCATACCACAGTCTCTCCCATCAAGAAACACTTGATGACCCAGGTGGGGAACTTCTTTTTTCCCCCTTCAGACAGCACCACAAAGGACTAAAGGGAGCCCCATGGTCACCAGGTAGTCATGGTGGGGAAACCAGTGTGATGAGGTGAGTGGGAAGATGGTGGCAGAGGTTGAGATCAGAATGGTAAAAGGACTGATCACAAAGATGCTTGTATGCTCTGTGAAGAATGTTGAATTTTATCTGATAGACAATAAATAGCCACTAGAGGTCTCAGTGGAGGGGAGGAGGTAGAGGGATTTAGGATGACTCTTTTTTGTGTACTTAAGTATCTTGACAGTGTAGGAAGGACACCAAACGTGGATTTCAAAGCGCCTTTGACCTTCCAGCTACATGATATTAGGAAAATAATTTAATCTGTTTTATGCTTTTTTTCCCTCATTTGTAAATTGGGCAAGAACATAACTTCAGACTATTTTATAGGCATTGTGTGAGGATCAAAGGCTATCATGTGTACAAAAGTGTTTTGTGAACCATAGTTTGCATTTCCCAAATAATGGATGAATGTTGTCTCATTTGTACATGTTTCCATGGTAAATTAAGATTCTATTATATACGTCAGACTTGACATCATATATAATATGGTCATGAATAAATGATGATTATCTAATACATTAAGCAGATTCATTTAATTTTTAAAGAAGTGTACAACACCAATACACAGCCAGTTTTGTTCTCTTGTGATACTGGCATATGCAAGGGAACATTTGAGTTTAAAGAAAATTAAAAGAATTCATCACATATCTCCCTTTTGGCTGGAAAAGTTTCTCTGCTCAGATTTTTCACTTTGCTGCAATGAAGTTTCATAAGGGTTGCCCCATCACAGCAAATGTATGTTGCTTATTTCCACACATAACAGATTATGCTTTCATTAACACTCCAGCTGCTGCATTTCTCTTCTAGCTTTTTAACATCCATAAATTCACATCTTTACATGTTCTTGTTATACAGATAATGTTCTACAAAGGCACAGAAATGCAATCTGTTTCAAAATTCCAAAGTGATTTTAATGTGGACAAAGACATATCTAAGATAATAACATTGAGAAGTTTGCTCCCTATGTATTATTGTGTATAGAGTTATTGTTTTTAGTGCAGAGTGTCACTGTCCTTGTCTTACCCTCTTGGTTAATCATCCTCATCCCCGTATCCTCTTTCTGTAAATTTTGGTCTTTTCTATTTATGCTCACTTCCTTGGTAATCTCAACTACTCCTTCACACGGATGGACCTTAATTCTACATATTCAAATCTGGCCTTTCTCCCAGATGTTAATGGGAACTTTACAACTTCTAGACATTTCTTGGCTACCCCAGCTTGGCTACTCCACATTTACATAAAATGTACCATAGACCCATATTATATATAACACTCTGGTTTTTTTCCCCATCTTCCAAATCAACTCCACTCCTTTAAGTGAACATGACACACAGAACTTCTGCTCATCCAAATCAGAGACATTAGAATCATCTTGGACTTGTCTTCTAACTTTTTCTGCCTGTAATCATCATTTTCCAGTCAGTCATTAAAGCCCTCTCAGTCTACCCTTCAAGCAATTTCCCCAGCTCTTCATTCTCTTTGATTGCCCTTGTTACATTATAGTTACCACCCCTATTATTGTACACCTGAACTGTGGCACTAGATTCCCCACTCTTCCTATCTCTAATCTGTGCCCTACTGAAATGTTTCTACTGCCTGCCACTCTGATGCTCAAAAACTTCAAGAGGTCTCTACTGCCTGGACTATAAATTGAAAACTTCCTGACTGGCTGTGATAAATTGGACTACTATTTCCAGTTCTTCATAATACGATTGCAAATCCCAATCTCTTCCAGGTAATTTTGCAGTACCTCTTCATGTGAATAGAGTATGCTTTGCCACCCCATTAATGTTGAAGTTGACTGTGTGACTTGCTTTGGCTGAGGGAAGATGAGTGAGTATGATGCAAACAGAACTTCGCTTGCATGGATTTCCCTCTCTGTGAGCTACCATGAGGAAAGCATACCCCAGGCAGCCACTATCCCTGTAGGCTAGACCCCAGAGTGCAGATGCATGAGTGAACTGGAGCCCAACCCATAATCTGAGGTACAGTTGCCCTGTCTGTCCCAAAGACTCAAGAATGAGAAAAAAATATGATTTTGTCACAAAGCTCCTGTGATTAGGGGGTTGTGTGTTACACAGCGCTATTGTAGTAATAGTAAACTAATACACTGACTTTCTCAAATGCTCTTTCACATCTTTTAAGTACTCTCATATGTGAAGACTTTGAGGCTGGTAAAATAGTCCCTATCACATGTCTCCTTCACTTTTTTGACTCTTTTCCTTCCTGTTTTCCTCTACTTGTCCTTCAAGGGCCAATATTTTTCCTCTCCAGTCAATTCTACTATGATAACCACAACCCACTAGGAGGTCTCTGTTTTCAGACTCCTTAGTGTCCACATCTCTTGTTTCATACCTCAAACTTCGGTATTGTTAATTATCTAGGAGCATATATCTGGTTATGTTACCACCCTGTTCTATGCATTTATGAACATCCAATGCTTATCCCTAACCACATGTAGTATTAAGGCATCTTGTTATCTTGTCTGTTTCCATGTAAACTTCAAGATCCCAAGGGCAGAAGCTGTATCTGACTTCATGTCATCTATCCAGAGGCCAGTGCAAGACCTGACACATAGTAACTGGTGCAGAAGTATCTATTGAATAGATGATGACTCTTTGCATCTCTGGTTTCTAAGAAAACTCCATGCTCTTTGATGGCAAGAATTACCTTTAACTTTCCCAAATATCTAGTCACCATCTTCCAGAGAAGAGCCAACTATGATATAATTGTGGCACATTTTGTGAAGGCTTAATGTAATTTCCCAACAGATAATAATATATAGCCACTCTCCTTTTTGTAGACGTTTCTATAGTATACATTTAATTACTTTTCCTATCATTCTACATCGTGCACGTGGAAGATGTTTAACCAAGTTTTCTTTTCATGCGATAAAGAAAAAAAAAAGAAAAATATTCTCTTTGTTAGCTTTGTGGGAACCTCTCTAGGCTTTTTCCAGGTAAGGAACCTAGGAAGTCTTATTCCTTCCAGTTTGGGTCTTGGAACATGCTTCAGGAATCAGCAAAGACTCAAGAATCATCCAGCTTTCCTTTACTCTTCAACATTGTTCTTCTCTGAACATTGATGTCTCTCTCTGTAGTATTTTCTGTGTTACAAATTATCCCCAAATGTAGCCCTTTAAGACAGCATGCATTATCTTACACGGTTTCTGAGATCAGGAATCTAGGAGTGACTTACATGGGTGGTTTTGGCTTAGGGTCTGTCATGAGGTTGTAGTCAAGGTGTCTACTTGACTGAGGCTGGAGGATTCACTTCCAGCCTCATTCCTGTGACTGTTGTTAGGAGAGCTCAGCTTGTTGCCGTGTAGGTCTTTACATAGGGCTACTTAAAACAAGAAAATTGGCTTCCCCCAATGTAAGTGATTCAAGGGAAAGAGCCACTGAAATGGAAGCCATGGTACCATTTTTAAAAAATTATTATGTTATGTTAGTCACCATCTTTAGTTTTTGATGTGGTGTTCCATGATTCATTATTTGCCTATAACACCCAGTGCTCATTGCAACATGTGCCCTCCTTAATACCCACCCCCTGGATACCCCCTCCCCCACCCCTCCCCTCTGAAACCCTTAGATTGTTTCCTGGAATCCATAGTCTCTCATGGTTCATCTCCCTCTCTAATTTCCCCCCTTCACTTTTCCCTTCCTTCCCCTTATGTCTCATCTCTAAAGTCACACATTGTGACTTCTGCTTTATTCTACTTCCCATTAGAGGTGAGTCACTAAGCCTAGCCCACCCTCAAAGAGAGGGACTCCTCTTCAGGGGAGGAGTATCAATTTGTGGACATATTTTTAAATCACTGCATCCTCCCCTGGACAGGCTGTAGAGGTGAATGCCATTTTTATGGTCCTACCTCCCTGTCACTCAGGTAAATAAGCTCCTGTACTTTTTTTTTTTTTCTTTCCTGGCTACAGGGTATTGCTATCTAAACACTGAAATGATACAAAGATTTAAAATGAGTAAGATGTAAAGGGAAGGGGCAATTTCCATAGATTTTCAAGTATTCCTAAAGCTAATTCACCGACTAAGGTCTGTAGTCTCTAACTTTCTTTCTTAAATGAATGTCTCTTCAACTTTGGGCTCTCTGCTTTCATTCCTGAGGGTAAGCCCAGGGAGGGGTCGCTTTGGTGTTCCCTTTGGACCCATCCTCGCCTGGGTCATGATGTTGCTTCCTGAAAGAAGATTGCTGTCTTCTTCCTGAGGTCCTAGATGAAGAGAATGCTGGATGCAGGATGGCTGGAGGCCTGGAATAGTCCCTTTGTCCTAGCTGAGTCTTCTTCACATAGGGCCCTGAGATCCAGGTAACATCATCTTCACAAGTCCTTAACAGCACAGTAGGCCAGGAAATTTTTCTTAGGTGCCTTTCACCAGAGGGCGGCATGGTGTACTGGAAATACATGAGCTTTGGAAGCTTTGGAATCAGGCAGATGCTGGTTCAATACCCAGCTCTAATACTGTCTGGATTTCTGAATTTGGACCAGTTATATAACCTCTCTGAGCCCCCGATTTTTTCAGCACAAAATGAAGACAAAGTGAGGATTGAACGAAACAATATATGGAGGTAAATAGCACAGTGTCGGGCATATAATAAGCATTAACCAATGTTAATTCAGTGAGTGCGTGAATGTGCTTCAGAGCTACCTGCAATACTTACGGAAGACGGTGATTCGGAACATCCCTCTCTTGCTTGTAGAAGCTGACCAAGAACTGGGTTGTGTATTTCTGGGGCAGTATCTTGCTTGTCTATTTGTATTACATGATTTGCTGAGTTTCTTTAATACATTCTCTTGGAAGATTTTCTGTCTGCTTTGCTTTTTGTGACACAAAAGAATTGTAATTCATTTTGTATTTGAAAGCTGACAACACAATGTGAGGACAGCCGGAAAGAGCGTCTTTTAAAATTCATATTTTAAGTAAGCTTCTAAGAAATTAGAGCTTGGTTTCTATGAAGTATATTTTTCTAATGACTCCTCTATCTTAGCTATTTTGTGTCAAGGTTTTCTTAGGCAAGAGAGAAGGGGGGATGTGGTATGAAAGAGGTGAGACTGAGCAGAGAGAACAAAATGCCACTTCCGATACTTAACTTTCCTGCTTAGGGACCTTTCTCTATGTATATATTTTCTTCTTCTGCACTCTCAATGCAGAGAATAGCCCCTGCCTGATGGATGACACAATGCAATTTGCTTCTCTTACTTTCTTTCCCCCCAGAGATACATGGTTTTACCTTTAATAGATTCAAGGGCAGCCTTTGCTGTGTCTGGATTGGCATTTGTAATTATATACTGTGAAAATATAATGTGGAGGGAGAGTTTAACTCTTTTCCCAGGTTTTAAAAAAGTTTAATGTGTTAATGTGTTCAAATACACCACCTGTGGAGAGGAGATCCAGTGCCATTTGACTTCTTTCTTCTTCATGATAATCACATTCTGTTTAAAAATCACATTCTCTTTAATAAATGAGTGTGTGCTGCTTTGTTGTGTGCTGTGCAGAACCTCTGTAATGCTTAACCACCATTCCTCCTTAGTTATTTTCCAAGACATTTGATGTTCTCAACAGCATTAATTGCACTGAGGTCTAATAGATTGTAATTAACATGTGCAGACCTTGCTCTGTGAAGTTGGAGCCAGTGAATGGTGGACATCTCACAGCACAGAGGCACAGGTGAGCACCAGAGAAACTCAAATAAAGCATCTAAAGCTCTTTACATAATAAGCAATATGATAATTTGATGACTGTGTGGATGGGTGATTTTACCTTCCTAAATATATAGTCCACTACTGTCTTCTTTAAGTTGTTTGAAAAAATATAAGACTAGCTCAATTACAATAACTAAAATTACTCCAATTGGCAGACCACCCATTTGAAGTGTCAAAAGACTTTTCTCCATTGCAAAAATGAGGATTTTTGCTTATTGATGTGTATTTGGAACCACCATTGATCTAAATGGACTGAATTCAAACTTCAGCATAAGAAGCTTAAGTGATACAAAAGATGGGACTCTCAAAACTAAAGGTTGTTAATTATAGTGAACATTTATTATTTTTGCACTTCTTGTCCCATTCTGTGAAAAACTTCCCCTGCTTTTTGCTGGGGAACCACCCCTCACTCACTTTTAACTCCTGTGATTTAATTTCCACCACTCCACTCCAGAGCTGGGCTCAGATTGGTTTAAGCCAATTATCACATCCCTATTCCCTGAGCATAGTGATTGACCTAGGATGGGCAGAAGGCCCATTTCTGGTCAGTAAGCATCATATCCCAGATTCATGCTTGGCCATTGTGGGGAGAGTGGTTCTTCCCCCACAGGTTGGAAAACTGAGAAGAGCTAAGGTCTAGAGTTTGGCAGACACCTTGAGAACAGGAGGAGAGAGCCTGAGTAAGAAAGAAATCACAGGAGTAGGGGAGCAGAGGTGATCTTAGAGACAAAGAGAACAGAGTGCTTGGGAAAGTATTTGAGCCTCTGTCTTATGCTGACTTTAAATATAATGCTAGCCCTCGAACTTCCTGGTTCAGAAGTCAAGAATTTTCTCTTTTCCTCATGGAGGGTTTGATTTTCTGTTCCTGGCAAATCAGAAGACTTCTAATTGAGTCATACACAAAGAGGATTAGTGCTCACTCTCTGCATTGATGGGATCTATATTTGAATGGGCAGGCATTGTGCGGTGTGTCTTGTTTGGTTCAGAGTACCTGGCATTTCAAAGTCTCAGTGTATTTTCTAGTTGATCTTTTTCTGTTTTTATAAAAGTAAATTCTGGTTACTGATTATCAATATTCTGCATCCTGCTTATTTCCACTCTTTTAAATCTTGTCCAAGCCTCAAGTAAGAGGGGAAATTTCATTTTGACAGTTTCCTACCATATTGTCTTTTTATCTTCTCCTTTCCATATCCAAGTTGCCCTGCCAAATTTAATAATTGGCTTTGTGACTATATTATAAATCTGCTTTAATGTTCTTCTTTATTATAATAAATCTTAATCTCTTAGCTTCAGGATTCTTTCCTCTCCTGGGCTATTGAGATTTCCCAGGTATTTAAAATGATTCACCTGCTTGTAGTAGTTTATTATCTACCACTCTGTATCCTGCCCCCCACCCCAAAGAATCAAGGCTTTTTATAGAAATTACCACATTCATATTCAGGCTCTTTTTATGTTGTCATGGTTAAAATTATCTGCAAGTTGTTTCCAGAATTTGTACAATGTTGTAGCATTGGCTTATAAATGTAAACAGTTTAAGGCTACCCCCAACATACATGTAAGTGGGTGTGAGCACACATAGGCACACATGCCTCCATCATTCCAGTTTTCCAACTGAAAAGAGAGTTCCTTAGGTATCTAATCACTGCCTTAACCTCTCTCCTGTGTGGGAGCCCAGCTGGTTCTTTCATTATTTATTTTAGAATTTCCAATCTGTGACTGGATCAGGTAGGACCTAGTAATGCCATTTTTTCTGTCCTTTTCCTCTATGCAAATAAGGACTTAAATAAATCCAAGAAGCCTGTTCTTACCTGCTTTAGAGAGCCTCCAAAAAAGGAAATTCCAAATCTTTTTTGAGGATATATTTCATTGTTTAAATTGTTCTGTTGTCCCCACTACTTCCCTCCATTATTAAGAGCAATTTCCTCTCTTGATGTCTACGTCCTGTACCTGTCTATCCATTTCTCAGTTCCACTGGCTCCACTTCTTTGATCTAGTTTTGAAATGCAGGAACATCCCCAGGACATGAAATACATCTCAGTTGTAGAGGACCACACCCAAACTTCCAGCTTTCAATTAAATATACCGGCCAGGGTATTTCATGGGTACCTCAAATTCAGTATGTGCAATGAAGACCTCATGGAGTTTCTACTCTTTTTTCCCTTCAGAGATAAGTTTTTGTTTGTTTGTTTGTCCTCCTATGTTTCTTCTTCCACTTAGTGGCCCCATCTTCAACCTAATCACTAGCTAGACAACTGGATGGTATCTTTGACCTCTCCATTTTTTACACTGCCCCCTGTGATGTCTGATCTGTACCAGATTGCATTTTTTCCCTCAGATGTCTTTCCTTTCTGTTCTTTTATCTTTTCCTGGGACAGTTCGCCAGTGGCTGCTTAACTGGTCCCATTGCCTCTTTTTGCTCCTCCAACTATCTTCCATATTATTGCCATGTTGATTTGTCTACAATATAGATCATATAGTGTAGGTTCTCTGCTTAAAAGCCATCAGTAATTCCCCATTGCCATAGATTAAAATCAAACTTCTTGGCATGGCTGCAGACATTAAGAGTCCAGACTTGATATCATACTGACCTGAGTTCAGATTCTCCTTAAGCCACTTACTAATTGTCTGACTTGGGAAAATGTCATAGTTTTTCTATGCCTCACTTTCTGTATGGTAGGTATAATAACCACCTTCCAGAATGGTCATGAGAATTAAGCTATGTGATGCTTGTAATGCAGTAGCACAGTGCCTGATGCCTTTGGAGCACTCAGCAAATGATCATTGCTATTATTAGGGTTGCTATTATTGTACACCAGTATAATATAGTTGTTAGCACCTTGGCCACCTTTACCTCTTAAGAGCTGTGTGACTGTGGTCAACTCTTCACTTGTTTACTTATCTGTAAAATGGGGAAAATAATCATAACCTCATAAAGTTTTAGGATATTAAATTGGCTAATAGAGAGCAGTGTCTGACCTACAGGAAAGCATTGTAAAAATGTCAGATCTTATTCTTCTCAAACCATGAAGTCATTTCTCTAAGTCAGGAGGTCATACTTCTGTACCTTTGTCTATACTGTTAGGTGAAAACATGTCCACTCCAATCTCTGTTTTCTATCATGGGTTCTTAGTTTCTTTTGTGCCAGTGGCCCATTTGAGATCTGGTGAAGTCTATTCACTTCTTGTCAAAACAACATTTTAAAATGCATAATATAAAATCCATAAATTTACACAGAAAACCAATTATATTTAAAAATAATGAACAAAAGTTTAAAAACTTAATTCGTGTTAGAGTAATGTATGTGCTTTTCTAATGGACTCATAAATAAGATGTAACAGTTGGTCTAATAATTACTGTAATTTCAAAGGAGCAATGAACATAAATAATATTTCAATTATCTGTAATATAGTAACATGCCATGAGACTACTTGTGATTTCTACTGGTGACAGAATCACAGGTTCTACCAAAACTATTATGTGTGTGGCTTAATTAGTAAATGAAGGAAATGCTAAATGTCAGAGATGGGTGAAAATCAAGATGTGATTTTTCCCCCCCATTCAAGTTCATGGACTCTACCCAAAGGTCCATGGAGTTCAAGAAGTTCTTATCTAGATCCTACGCATATTTTAAAGCTGAGTTCAAACATGCTTTCTCAAAGTCCTCCTTAATCCCAGCCAGTTGTAATTAACCTACCTCCTTTATCCACTCATGGCATTATGTTCTTTTTGTTTTTTTCAAAGACCCATATATTTTTTCCTCTGACATGTTAGTAGCTGTATGCACATGTTCCTCCTCATCAAGGATGTCAGACCCATGGTCAGTCTTCACCCTGGTACACAGTACCTGTGACTAAGGAGGCTATGGTTGGGTAGAAATGTTAGCATGATGTGGGCAGCAATTACTTATCTCTATTTCCCTAACTGCCCATTGCAACATAAAGTACAGCATTTCTGAGAATGTAGCTCATTTCATTTTAGTGTTATTTACTGTGCTGGTTCTACTGCCTGGGCTGACAAATCACCCCTCCAAAAGGCACGTTCTAATCCCATACGCAGTCCCAGCTCAGTGGCAATTTATATGACAAGCTCTCTGAGTTTAGGAAAATATCCTGATATTTTAGCTCAGTTATTCTGACAACAACAATTTCTGCCTTATGGAGTGCATATGTCACCAGAGAAAATCAGCTTCCTGGGCTTCCCGCCTGTTGCAGGAACATAAATTTTCATGGTGAACTTGAAATGCAAATTATGTGCCTTGATGCTCTTCGCAAATCTTTGCTTGCACCTGGCAGCCATCTTTGCAGAACTTTGGGTAAAGGAAAGAGAGGGGAAAGAGAGAGAGACAGAGGGGGAAAAAGAGAGAATAGAAGAGATGGATAGAAGGATATAAGGAGGGAGGGAAGCTAGGCTTTATTTTCTGTGTTGCCTGGTACTCAGTGACTGAGCACACAATAAATTTTCTTGAGTTTCATGTTTATGATTTTAAGAAAAGTAAGCAGATATTTAGTTTCAGAGTTAACAAAAATTAATGTCTTATAGTCAAAACTTGTTTCAGCATTTTTTTCTAATACTAATTTAGAGCAACTCTGATACTATTGACATTTTAGGGTAAATAATTCTTTTTTGTGGGAGGCTGTCTGGTGCATTGTAGGCTGTTTAGCAACATCTTTGGGTTATAGTACAGGCCAGTACAGGCCAGTAATGTGCCTCCCCAAGTTGTAACAACCAAAAATGTCTCCAAATATTGCCATATGTCCTCTGGGGGGAAAATAGCCCTATCCTACCTCCTGCTCCAAACCAATAGAGAACCACTGATTTAGAGGATAATGGTTCCCTATGTGTGTCAGACTCTGCTTTTTGTATCACATATGTCTTCTAACTTAGTCTTCACATAGTCCCATAAAATAAGTGCTATAATTATTCCCATCATATAGTTGAGAGATAAGATTCAAGGAGATAAAGCATAGTGAACTGGAAGGGAGCTAACAGGAAGAGATGGAAAACTAATGCAAAGAGGCTGTCATTATATGATGTAGTCTAAGAGTAGGAATAGGAAATCTGTAGTACCACCAAATGCCTAAGAGATATGTCATATCTACTCTCAGCAGTCTATCTTGAAGAGCCAAAATGATTATTAAGTTGGGTGTTCCTAATAGAATGAAATTGGCAGGGGAGTTAAGATTTCATTTACCAACTCTCGTTGGACAAAGTCTTCTCTGAAAATTGATTTTTTGTGCGACTGTGTGCCTTCATAAGGCATTGGTCACTTCTGACCACTGTGTAAGTACACTATCTGTATTACCAACACGTAGGGAGGGTCTTTAGCATGGACCCTCAGTATGTGTTTGTATAATGAATATGTAGTACCTGGAATCTCACCACTGGTAAGTCCTGCCTTAAGATATAATATTGTCATCTTTCTTTATTTTCCTTTAAATGCGTATACTCTTAAAAAACATGTAATGCTTAGGGGTGATGACTTAATAGTAGCAGACTTATTACAACACTAAAAGTACAACTGTGGATATCAATATTTTCATGTGGTAGATGAGGAGACTAAGGCAGAGATGGGAGAAGAAATTTTTCCAAGTTTCTTAGTCCAAATTAGGGACTAGGTCTGGATAGAAAAGTAATCTGTGGAAACCAAGTCTCAGTTTTCCTTTTTATACTATATCATCCATCACTTAACACTTTACACTGAGCACATTGTAGGGCATTTTCTGTTGGAAAGGAAGATCCTTGATTAATTTAACAGATTTAGAAGGAATTGGAGAGATAGGAGAGGGAAGAAGTCTACCTCAGTAGGACAGAAGGAAAAGATTACAGAGAAGAGGAGGGAGACCTGTGGAAATGTTTCATCAACAGCTTCATTGACTTGGGTTGAATTCAGTAATAAATGTTTTATTTTTTGTCTTCATTTAATTTTCATTTAGAATGTTCTAAAATCAGATTTTTAAAACTTAAAAGTCAAAGATAGAAACAGGTCAGAGACAGGTTAGGATTTTGAAGCTTCAGCTGCTTAGGACAAAGAGAGGTGGACTGAAAATGAACTAGGGATTTGTATTTCGAATGACAGTCAGCTTCAAATCCTTTGTATGCAGTCCCCTTATGTTGAAATCCTAACCCCCAATGTGGTTGTATCTGAAAATAGGGCCTTTTGGGTGGTAATTAGGATTAGATGATGTTATAAGAGTGAGGTCCTTATGACAGTGTCAGTGCTCTTACAGAAGAGACAGCAGAGAGTTTCCTCTCCCTTTGCCTCTACCTCACGAGGACACAATGAGAAGGCAGCCATCTGCAAGACACCGAAGAGAATACCCCATCAGAGCCTGACTGTACTGGCACCCTGATTTCAGAGTTCCAGCATCCAGAACTGTGCAAAAATAATTTCTATTGTTGAAGTCACCCAGTCTATGGTATATTGTTATGGCAGCCCAAGCTGATAAAAGGCAATGTTTCACCAAATAGCATCAATAAAGAAATATAAATTATTTAAAACAAAGAACCAAATGGAAATTTGCAGTTCAATACTATAATAACAAATGAAAAATTTAGCAGAGGGATTCAACAGCAGATTTGATCAGGAACAAAGAAAGAAGCAATGAACTTAAAGATGGATTAATTGAGATGGTTCAGTCTGAAAAACAGATAAAAGAATAAAGAAAAATAAAGACAGCTTAAGAGAATTGTGGGAAGACTATAAAGCACATCAACACACTCTTAATGGGAGACCTAGAAAGAGAGGAGAGAAGGTGAAAACATATTTGAAGAAATAATGGCTGAAGTTTTATGCAAAACCTTAATCTACACATCAGATAAACTCAATGATTCCAAATAGGGTGAACTCTAAGAGATAATACCTAGACACATTATAGCCAAACAGCCAAAAGCAAAGACAATCTTGAAAGCAACAAGAAAGATGATTATTATCATGTACATGGGGCCCTCCATAAGAATAAAAGCTGATTTCTGATCAAAAGCATGGAACCCATAAGGCACATTCAAAAAAAGAAAAAAAGAAAGACTGTAAGTGGAGAATTCTATATTCAGTGAAACTACCTTTCAAAAATGGAGACATCAAGACATTGTCAGCAAGTAGAAACTGAGAACTGAGACAATTTGTTGTTGGCAGACTTGCCCTGAAAGAAATAATAAAGTCCTCCAGGCTACAATGAAACGATACCGGGACGCCTGTGTGGCTCAGCCAGTTAATCGTCCAACTCGGTTTCAGCTTAGGTCATGATCTCAGGGTTCTGAGATCAAGCAAGCCCTATGTTGGGCTCCATACTCAGTGTGGAGTCTGCTTGAGATTCTTTGTCTCTCCTTCTCCCTCCCCTTCTGCTCCTCACCCCACTTGCATGCTCTTTTATTCTTTCTCTAAAATGAATAAATAAAATCTTAAAAAAAAAAAAAACAAACCTTGGAAGAGTAGAAATTTTGAAAAGTTTAAAAAAAATAAATAAAATGAAATGATTTTACAGAGTAACCTAATTCCGTAGGAAGGAATAAAGGGGACCAGTAGGTCCTCTTTTATTTGTAAGTAAATGTAAAGGCAGTATACATGTATGCTTGGTTTGTAACTCCCTTTTTCTGTTACTTAATTTAAAGACACCTACATAAAGCAATAGTTATTAATTTGTGTTGAATGACATACAGTTTTAAAGGTGTGATTTGTATGACAATAACAGCATAAGAAGAGGGGCAAGATATGCAGATATAGAGGAATAAAGTTTGGTATACTATTGAAATTAAGTTGGTTATTTATATATACCATTTATATATACTATTGAAATTAATCTGAACTATAATGTTATCAACTAAAATGTTAATCTGTAAGGCAACCATTAATAAATAATAATAAAAGAAATGGCAAAATAATTAAAATAGTACCCTAAAAAATACCTGCTTAACATAAATGAAAACAAAAGTGAAGGAACAAAGGAACAAGAAACCATAAGATATATACAGAAAATAAATAGCAAGATAGCAGGTGCAAATTCTACTTTATCAGTAATAACATTAATTATAAATGGATTACATACTCCAATCAAAAGGCAGAGATTGGCTAAATGAGTTTAAAAAAAAATTATCCAAGAGTGCCATCACCAAATGGCCCCATAGGTCATTCCTGACTTCACTTCCCCTCACAAGAAAAACAACTGACCACTGTTTACAAACAAGACACCACTGACAGACTTCTAGAACATGGGGTGAAGCTGAAACATTTCCCTGCACTGTAGAGACCAAGATGGACTGCATTAGAAGGGGAAGAGAACAGGTACATACTGACCACATGGCCCTTCCTCTAGGTCAGTGCAGCACAGTGCAGAGGGAATTCCTTTTTCTCCAGTGGGAGAAGAGAGTCCTAGGAACAGCCAGCACCCCTAGCATTGTGAGTCGCTCTGTGGAAACTTCTACTCTGCACTCACCTCACAGGCAATTATAAATAAATGGCCAACGTTGACATAACTAATATATAAAACAAAAACTAAGAGCTAAAAGGAGAAGTGAACAGAAATCAATAGTAGTTAGGAATTAAAATATCCTAGTCTCACCAATGAATAAATCAGACAGGGTCAAAATAAGGAAATAGTGGGTTTGAACAACACATTAGACAGAATGGACCTAACAGACATATACAGAACATTCTATCCGACAATAGTAGAATATGCATTCTTTTCAAATACACATGGAACATTTTCTAGGATATAGACCATATGTTCAGCCACAAAGCAAATCTTAGCAAATTCAAGAAAAATAAAATTATACTAAGTATCTTCTCTGACCCCAATAGCATAAAAGTAGAAATCAATAGCAAGAGGAGAATTGGAGAATTCACAAATACATGGAATTAAACAACACTCTCTTGAGTGATCAATGGATCAAAGAAGAAATTAAAAGGGAAATAAAAACGTTTCTGGAAACAAATAAAAATGGAAGCACAGCATACCAGAATTTATGTGATGCAAGAACAGCAGTTGTAAGAGAAAATCTCATCGCAATAAGCACTTACGTTAAGAATCAAGAAAGAAAGAAGGGAAGACAATCAAGAAAGATCCAAATAAACAACTGAATTCTATACCTTAAGAAATTAGACAAAGAAAAACAAACTGAGCCCAAAGTTAGCAGAAGGAAGGAAATAATAAAGATTAGAACAGAAATAAATGGAATAGAGAACAGAAAAGCAATAGAAAAGATTAACTGAACTAAAAACTGGTTATTTGAAAAGATAAATTTGACAAACCCTTGGAAAACGTAGAATAAAACTCCTTGGCGTGGGTCTTGGTAATGATATTTCTGGAAATCACACCTAAAGCACAAGCAACAAAATAAAATAAGTGGGACTACATCAAACTAAAAAGTTTTCTGTTCAGGAAAGAAAACCATCAACAAAGTATAAAGACAACCTATGGAATGGGAAAAATATTTTCAAACCGTATATTGGATAAGGGTTTAATATCCAAAATATATAAAGAACTCCTATAACTCAATAGCAAATAAAAAAAATCCAAATAATCCAATTAAAAATGTGTTTTTCCATTTGTATGTCTTCTTTGGAGAAATGATAGATAAGTTCTTTATAGATCTTGAATACTAACTAGCCCTTTATCTGATATGTCATTTGCAAATATCTTCTCCCATTCTGTAGGTTGCCTTTTAGTTTTGTTGACTGTTAACTTTGCTGTGCAGAAGCTTTTTATCTTGATGAAGTCCCAAAAGTTCATTTTTGCTTTTGTTTCCCTTGCCTTTGGAGACATATCTAGCAAGAAGTTGGTGTGTCCAAGGTTGAACAGACGTTTCTACAAAGAAGACATATGATACAAATGGCCAACAGACACATGAAAAAATGTTCCACATCACTTGGCATCAGGGAAATACAAATCAAAACCAAACACCACCTCACACCAGTCAGAATGGCTAAAGTTAACAAGACAGGAAACAAATGTTGGCAAAGATGTGGGGAAAAGGGAAACCTCTTACACTGTTGGGGGGAATGTAAACTGGTATAGCCATTCTGGAAAACAGTATAGAGGTTCCTCAAGAAGTTAAAAATAGAGCTACCTTATGACCCAGCAATTGCACTACAGGGTATTTACCACAAAGATAAAATGTAGTGATCTGAATTGGCAAATGCACCCCAATATTCATAGCAGCAATGTCCACAATAGGCAAACTGTGAAAAGAGCCTTGATGTCCATCAACAGATGAATGGCTAAAGAAGATGTGGTATATATATATACACAATTACCATATAGTTTCACTCGTATGTGGAATATAAGAAACAGCACAGAGGATCATAGGGGAAGGGAGGGAAGGGAGACAAACCAGGAGAGACTCTTAACTATAGGAAACAAACTGAGGGGTACTGGAGGGGAGGTGGTTGAGGGGATAGGGTAATTGAGTGATGGGAGAGCATGTGATGTGATGAGGACTGGGTATTATACACAACTGATAAATTATTGAACACTATATCTGAAACTAATGATGTGCTGTTGGTAATTGAATTTATTTATTTATTATTTTTTTTTTCATGATTAAATTTTTATTTTTTTATTTTTTTTTTAATGATTTTTTATTATATTATGTTAGTCACCATACAGTACATCCCCGGTTTCCGATGTAAGGCTCGATGATTCATTAGTTGTGTATAACACCCAGTGCACCATGCAATACGTGCCCTCCTTACTACCCATCACCGGTCTATCCCATTCCCCCACCCCCCTCCCCTCTGAAGTCCTCAGTTTGTTTCTCATAGTCCATAGTCTCTCATGTTTCATTCCCCCTTCTGATTACCCCCCCACCTTTATCCCTTTCCTCCCCTACCGATCATCCTAGTTCTTATGTTCCATAGATGAGAGAAATCATATGATAGTTGTCTTTCTCTGCTTGACTTATTTCACTTAGCATTATCTCCTCCAATGCCGTCCATGTTGTAGCAAATGTTGAGAACTCGTTCTTTCTGATAGCTGAGTAATATTCCATTGTATATATGGACCACAACTTCTTAATCCAGTCATCTGTTGAAGGGCATCTCGGCTCCTTCCACGATTTAGCTATTGTGGACATTGCTGCTATGAACATTGGGGTGCATATGGCCCTTCTCTTCACTATGTCTGTATCTTTGGGGTAAATACCCAGTAGTGCAATGGCTGGATCATAGGGTAGCTCAATTTTTAACTTTTTAAGGGACCTCCACACTGTTTTCCAGAGTGGCTGTACCAACTTGCATTCCCACCAACAATGTAGGAGGGATCCCCTTTCTCCACATCCTCTCCAACAATTGTTGTTTCTTGCCTTGTCTATTTTTGCCATTCTAACTGGCGTAAGGTGGTATCTCAGTGTGGTTTTGATTTGAATTTCCTTGATGGCTAATGATTTTGAACATTTTTTCATGTGTCTGTTAGCCATTTGTATGTCTTCATTGGAAAAGTGTCTGTTCATATCTTCTGCCCATTTTTTGATTTGTTTATTTGTTTCTCGTGTATTGAGTTTGAGAAGTTCTTTGTAGATCTTGGATACCAGTCCTTTATCTGTAGTGTCATTTGCAAATATATTCTCCCATTCCGTGGGCTGCCTCTTAGTTTTTCTGACTGTTTCCTTGGCTGTGCAGAAACTTTTAATCTTGATGAAGTCCCATAAATTCATTTTATCTTTTGTTTCTCTTGCCTTTGGGGATGTGTCATGAAAAAGGTTGCTTTGGCCGATGTCGTAGAGGTTGCTGCCTATGTTCTCCTCTAGAATTTTGATGGATTCCTGTCTCACATCGAGGTCTTTCATCCATTTGGAGTTTATTTTTGTGTATGGTGTGAGATAGTGGTCAAGTTTCATTCTCTTGCATGTAGCTGTCCAATTTTCCCAGCACCATTTATTGAAGAGACTGTCTTTTTCCCACCGGATGTTTTTTCCTGCTTTATCAAATATTAGTTGCCCAAAGAGCCGAGGGTCCATTTCTGGGCTCTCTATTCTGTTCCATTGGTCTATGTGTCTGTTTTTGTGCCAGTACCATGCTGTCTTTGTGATCACAGCTTTGTAGTACAGCTCGAAATCCGGCATTGTGATGCCCCCAGCTTTGTTTTTCCTTTTCAACAGTTCCTTGGAGATTCGGGGCCTTTTCTGTTTCCATACAAATTTAAGGACTGTTTGTTCCAGTTCTTTGAAAAATGTCCTTGGTATTTTGATCGGGATAGCATTGAAAGTGTAGATTGCTCTGGGTAGCATGGACATTTTAACTATGTTAATTCTTCCGATTCATGAGCATGGAATATCTTTCCATCTTTTTATGTCTTCCTCAATGTCTTTCAAGAGTGATTTATAGTTTCTAGAATATAGGTCCTTTACGTCTCTGGTTAAGTTAATTCCAAGGTAACGTATGGTTTTTGGTGCTATTGTAAATGGGATGGATTCCCTAATTTCTCTTTCTTCGGTCTCGTTATTCGTGTATAGAAATGCAACTGATTTCTGAGCATTTATTTTGTATCCTGCCACGTTACTGAATTGCTCTATAACTTCTAATAGTTTGGGAGTGGCTTCTTTTGGGTTTTCCATATAGAGTATCATGTCATCTGCAAAGAGAGACATTTTGACTTCTTCTTTGCCAATTTGAATACCTTTGATCCCTTTTTGTCGTCTGATTGCTGTTGCAAGGACTTCTAGTACTATGTTGAATAATAGTGGCGAGAGTGGGCATCCTTGTCGTGTTCCTGATCTTAAGGGAAAGGCTTCCAGCTTTTCCCCATTGAGAATAATATTTGCAGTAGGCTTTTCATAGATGGCTTTTATGAGATTGAGAAATGTACCTTCTATTCCTACACTCTGAAGGGTTTTAATCAGGAAAGGATGCTGTATTTTGTCAAATGCTTTTTCGGCATCGATTGAGAGGATCATATGGTTCCTGAGTCTTTTCTTGTTGATATGATGTATCACGCTGATTGATTTGCGAATATTGAACCACGCTTGCATCCCAGGTATGAATCCCACTTGATCGTGATGGATAATCCTTTTAATGTACTGTTGGATTCTATTAGCAAGTATCTTGTTGAGGATTTTGGCGTCCATATTCATTAGGGAAATCGGTCTGTAATTCTCCTTTTTGAGGGGGTCTTTGCCTGGTTTGGGGATCAAGGTAATATTGGCCTCATAGAATGAGTTTGGTAGCTTTCCTTCTGTTTCTATTTTTTGAAATAGCTTTAGGAGAATAGGTATTATTTCTTCTTTGAATGTTTGGTAGAATTCCCCAGGAAAACCGTCCGGGCCTGGAGTTTTGTTATTTGGAAGGTTGTTTATCACTGACTCAATTTCTTCATAATTAATTGGCCTGTTTAAGGAATCAATTTCTTCCGGTTTCAATCTTGGTAGTTTATAGGTTTCCAGGAAGGATTCCATCTCTTCCAGATTGCTTAGTTTATTGGCATATAGCTGTTGATAAAAATTTCTAATAATCCTTCCAATTTCAATGGTGTTCGTCGTGACCTCTCCTTTTTCATTCATAATTTTAATAATCTGGGTCCTTTCTCTTTTCTTTTGGATAAGTCTTGCCAGTGGTCTGTCAATTTTATTGATTCTCTCAAAGAACCAGCTTCTAGTCCTGTTGATCTGCTCTACTGTACTTCTGGTTTCTGCTTGATTGATTTCAGCTCTAATTTTGGTCAACTGCTTCCTCGTGCGTGGATTAGGCCTGTCCCTCTGTTGCTGTTCCAGCTTCTTGAGGTGAGAATATAAAAACTGCATTTTAGATTTTTCTATTCTTTTGAGTGAGGCTTGGATGGCTATGTATTTCCCCCTTAGGACTGCCTTTGCAGTATCCCATAGGTTTTGGACTGTTGTATTTTCATTCTCATTGGTCTCCATAAATTGTTTAATTTGATTTTTGATTTCCTGGTTTATCGAGTCATTCCTGAGCAGGATGGTTCTTAGTCTCCAAGTGTTTGAGTTTCTTCCAAATTTTTCCTTGTGGTTGAGTTCCAATTTCAGAGCGTTGTGGTCTGAGAATATGCAGGGGATAATTTCAATCTTTTGGTATCGGTTGAGACCTGTTTTGTGTCCCAGAACATGGTCTATTCTTGAGAATGTTCCATGGGCATTAGAATAGAATGAGTATTCTTTGGTTCTGGGGTGTAGTGTTCTATATATATCTATGAGGTCCAACTCGTCGAGTATGGCATTCAAAGCCTTTGATTCTTTGCTTAGTTTTTGCCAGGGTGTTCTGTCTATTTCTGAGAGTGGAGTGTTGAGGTCCCCTACTATTAATGTATTTTTATTTATATGTCTCTTTATTCTGGTTAAGAGTTGGCTTGTGTATCTTGCTGCTCCCCTGTTGGGGGCATATATATTTATAATTGTCATATCCACTTGTTGAATACTTCCCTTAAGAATAATATAGTGCCCTTCTGCATCTCTAACTATAGTCTGTAGTTTAAAATCCAATTTATCTGATATGAGAATTGCTACCCCAGCTTTCTTTTGAGGTCCATTTGCGTGAAAGATGGTACTCCATCCCCTTACTCTCAGTCTGAATGCATCTTTGGGTTCGAAATGAGTCTCTTGTAGACAGCAAATGGATGGGTCATTTCTTTTTATCCAATCTGCAACCCTGTGGCGTTTTATGGGATGGTTCAAACCATTTACATTAAGACTGATTACTGAGAGATATGATTTTAATGTTGCCATGTTGCCAGTAAAGTCTTTGTTTGTATTGGCTGTGACTTTCTGTTCTGTATCACTCTTGGGGCCTTTTTACTTTTATAGAACCCCCCGTAATATCTCCTGTAGGGCTGGTTTCGTGGTTACAAAATTGGTTAGTGACTGGCGATTCTGAAATGTCTTTATTTCTCCATCAATTCTGAATGACAGCCTTGCTGGATAAAGGATCCTTGGCTGCATGTTTTTCTCTGAAAGAGCTTTAAATATGCTCCCCCAACCCTTTCTCTCATTCCAGGTCTGTGTAGACAGGTCTGACGTAATTCTGATGCTTTTGCCTTGGTACGTGAGAAATTTCTTTGCCCTGGCCGCTTTCAATACTGTATCCTTGCATCTAATATTTGCGAATTGCACTATGACGTGACGTGGCGTAGGTTTGTCGTGGTTGAGCTTGGGAGGGGTCCTCTCTGCCTCTTGGACACGAATGTTTGTTTCCCTTGCTAGATTAGGGAAGTTTTCAGCTACAATTTGTTCAAATATCTCTTCTAGACCTCTGTTTTTCTCCACCCCCTCGGGGATGCCGATGATTCTAACATTGGATCGTTTCATTGAGTCAGTAATCTCCCGTAACCTACATTCGTGGGCGTGGATTTTTTTAAGACCATCTTCTATTTTCATTTTTTCCTCTATTAACCCATCCTCCAATTCACTAACCCGTTCCTCTGCTTCTGCGACCCTGGCCGTCAGAGCCTCTAGTTTTGCCTGCATTTGGCTCATAGAATTTTTAATTTCTGTCAGATTCGCTCTCATTTCTGTCCTTAGGGATTCTATATTCTCAGTAACCTTTTCGTTAATAGTTTTTTCAATTCTACTCATCATTTTGACCATCGTTACTCTGAATTCCATTTCTGATAATTTGGTTACATCCATATCCATTATTTCTGTGGCAGAGGCCACAGAATCACTGTCTTTTCTTTGCTGGGGGGGGCTTCTCCTTCTTGTCATTCTGATGAAGAGAGGTTGCGGGGTTTCCAGAGCCCAAATTATTGACTGGGTCCCAGGCCGTGCCCCTTGTTTTATAGGGATCTTAGGGATGTGGGCTTCTTCTTTAAAGATTTTATTTATTTATTTATGTGGCAGCCAACCAGCGAGAGAGGGAACAGAAGCAGGGGAGTGGGAGAGGAAGAAGCAGGCTCCCAGCGGAGGAGCCCGATGAGGGACTCCTTTCCGGAACGCCGGGATCACGCCCTAAGCCGAAGGCAGGCGCTCAATGACTGCGCCACCCAGGCGCCCGGGTTGTGGGCTTCTTGATTTTTCAGCCTGCCTTCTGTGTTCTGGGGGAGGGGCCTGCCGCGCCAATACTCAGGCAACCCTGTTTGGGTAGAGTCTCCGTGTCCCCTGCGAGGGAGGATGGGGATGGGCACTCTCTGAGCCGGTATTTCCAGGCTTTTGTTCTCTGGCGGCTTTCCCTGGCGGTTTGCTGTGCCTCTTCTGAGAGTCAGAGCAGCAGCGGCCAAATTTCAGCCTCTGTCACGGAACAGAAGGATTGCGGCCCGTTCTCTACTAATGTTCTGGCCACTTTAACTCTGTTTCTGTTGGTGCTGCTCAACCCTGCAGCGTCCCGGGATGTGCGCCCCACACCCGGCGTCCCAGCCCTCACTTCCAGGGCGGGCGTCGTTCGTCCTTTGTGTTTAATGCCGCCAGCCGCCAGCCGCCGGCGCGCGCTCCGGGAGCTCCCGGTCTCAGTCTGGATCCAGTGAGCGCACCAGGATTCCGGGGTTCGCGAGATGCCTGGTGGCGCGGCATCCGCTCACGGTTCTCTGTGCTGCGTTTGCGGGTGCCGACCGTGAGCTCCCGCCGCTCTCCCCGCAAGTGGCTACCGCTTCCCGGCACCACGCGGCTATGCTCCCCTCCCCTTCCGTTATCTTCCGAATATCGGTGCACAGTTTCATGGCTCCCCGCTTCGTACCTCAATACTCAGCGCTGGAGATGTTCATTTGTAGAGATCCAGATGCGTCTTCCTGCGTCTCAGGCTGGTTCCGTGGTTGTTTAGGCTGGTCTGGTACCTATCCAGCTCGACTCGGAGGACCGGCTGAAAACGGTGTCTCCTACTCCTCCGCCATCTTAACTCCTCTCCCGGTAATTGAATTTAAATAAAATTTTAAAAATGCATTTTTTCCAAAGAGGTAATGAATGGTGAATTGGTATATGAAAAAATGCTCAACATCACTAGTCATTAGGGAAGTAAAAATTAAAACCACAGTGATAGGTCACCCCACACCTGTTAGAATCAAAAAGATAAAAGATACTGTCATGGATGTGGAGAAAAGGGGGAACCCTTGTGCACTGTTGGTGGGATTGTAAATTGGTGCAGCCACTATGAAAAACAGTGTGGAGATTCCTCAAAAAATTAAAAATAGAAATACCTATAATCCAGCAATTTGAATTTTGGTTACATATCCAACAGAAACAAAAACACTAACTTGAAAAGATAGCTACACTCTCATGTTCACAGCACCATTATTTATAATACCAAGACATGGAAACAACTGAGCATCCATTAGTGGATTAATAGATAAAGAAGTTGTGCTGTATGTGTACAATGAAATATTATTCAGCCATAAAAGATGTGGAAATCTCTTTGTAACTTCATGGTATTGTGCTAAGTAAAAGAAGTCAGAGAGATACTATATAATCTCACTTATATGTGGAATCTAATAAAAACAAAACCAACTACTGGATTTATAACAGAAGTCAAATTTGTGGTTACCAGAGTCAGGGAGTGGAGGGGTGGGAGAATTGGATGAAGATAGTCAAAAGATACAAACTTGGGGGCGCCTGGGTGGCACAGCGGTTAAGCGTCTGCCTTTGGCTCAGGGCGTGATCCCTGCATCAGGCTCCTCCGCTATGAGCCTGATTCTTCCTCTCCCACTCCCCATGCTTGTGTTCCCTCTCTCGTTGGCTGTCTCTATCTCTGTCGAATAAATAAATAAAATCTTAAAAAAAAAAAGAATATGTTAAAAAAAAGATACAAACTTGCTGTTATAAGATAAATAAGTACTAGGATGTAATGTACAACATGATGACTGTAGCTAACAGTGCTGTAGGATACATTGGAAAGTTGTTAAGAGTAATTCCTGAGTTCTTATCCATGAACGTTTTTTTTGCATTTTTAAAAAATTCCAGTATAGTTAATATACAGTGTTATATTAGTTTTAGGTGTACAATATAGTGATTCAACTACCCCATACATTACCCAGTGCTCATCACAAGTGTACTCCTTAATCCTATCACCTGTATCACCCATACCCCCCCCCCCCCCCCCCC